>NC_057795.1:476740687-476774065 GCF_018294505.1 Triticum aestivum
CTCTCTGTTTTGTAGATGGCAGAGCAACCTATCATACATACGCACTCAAATTTATTTTGTTGAGAGTTTGTTCATTTTCTTATTGATCCATCAAAGAATGGCTATAGTGAATATTTTATATGCACTATATTTTCTATTGTACTCCCTCCGTCTCAAAATAAGTGTCTTGAGCTTAGTACAAATTTGTACTGGATGTAGTACAAAATTGAGACACTTATTTTGGGACGGAGGGAGTATATAGTCATACTGGTCCTTTTTCTCATTTTGTTCTGTTGTAATAATCTTATAATTTGTATTTGCAATCTGTAGTACTTGTCCGTTTCGCCGAGGTGCATCTCCATCTACCCGGGCATGGATTACCTGCCCATGAAGTTTGGAAGTGGGAGCTACAAATCGTCTTTGTCGCACCGGACATAGCCTTTGAGAGTGTGTTGCCCACTAGAAGAAATTGCATCTATATAGCTTGTGTAGCAAAGTTTCTTCATTCAGATGCTTTTCTATCATGTACTCTATAATCCAACTGCCTTGCCTGATTTTTGAACCAGCTACCATATATGTAAATGCATCATCTAACAAGGTCTACTGCTGCGTGCTACTCCCCAAAATTTAATATACTATCACCTCTAATGGATTTCAGCTAGATTTATGTATCTATAATTGTGTCCCCTGTTCCATCTCCATGTGTCACACCGATGACCAAAAAAGCCAACGCAAAGTGCGCTTCCTACTTGGCACCACAGAAGTACGTACCCAATTCTTAGACAAGATTGTGCCGCAGAGGAGGGCTCTCAGGAGGCCCGCAATCGCGGGCCCCAACCACTAGTTAGATATTATACTATAGTTGCTGGTTACTCTGTTGTGTGATCACATGTTTTTTATCTATTGATTGGTGTATTTATTGCTAAAATATCTATTATTTATGTCTTATAAACTGACAATCGAACCGGTGAACCGGCGGTCCGACCAGTAAAAACCTGAACCGGCTGTCTCAGCGGTTTGGCTTTTTAAATTATGCTTGGTGGATGGCTGGGATGGTAAAGCGACGGCGTCAACAAGTGAGAAAGCGGATGCAGAGAAAGTTGAAAAGATAGAGACACGGGGTATGGACGGGGTTTTAGTGGGCCGAGAGTGTTGGAGTCCTACATGGTTTGTGTTCCAAATTCTGAAAAAAAACCCTAAGTTTGCTTCCAGTTTGCGGTAAAACGGACGTCCAGACTGGTTCATGGACTAATGCAGGATGTTGTTGGATGACAAACCATGTATGTACGTTTGCGAGAGGTTTGAGGGTGTACTTTGAAAATGGCCTAAATGTCGCTGATTTAGTAGCGATGAAACAGAGCGATAAATCACGGGTGGACGTGCAGCCACGCGAGGATTGTGTCTCATCTGTTCGCTGCACAAAGATCAGTGCAATATTTGTACAACGAGCCATGTATATTAATTTCTTGGCAGTGTATCAACGTTTTATAGTCCGCGTATGACACGACCAATAAGTGTGAATGGCCCACCTCACCATAAGTATGTATGCCCCATCACAGAATAATTGCAGTAATCTCACATTATTGTTTTAGAGGAGTTAACAGGCAGCCTGACCACCTACTGCATTTTCTCCCCTTCCTTTCTCGATCCAGAAGCTTCTCTCTCACTCATCCTCCTTCATGCATTTTGCTCACCTTTTTTCACACTTGCGCTTCAAAGTAGCACCATGTTCTTATGATAGAATCTCCTATGTTACCACTTTCATATGTTACTAGTAAGAATTTTTTATTATAGAACTTGGCTTGTATATTCAATGATGGGCTTACTCAAATGCCCAAGATCTCCGTGAGCAAGCAAGTTGAATGCACACTCACTTAGTTTTCTTTTGAGCTCTCATACACTTATAGATTTAGTGCATCTGTTGCATGGCAATACATACTCACTCACATTGATATCAATTGATGGACATCTCCATATCCCATTAATTTGCCTAGTTGGTGTGAGAATTTCTTTCTCCTTTTTGTATACTATCACCTTCTATTCCACCCATAGTGCTATATCCATGGATTACGCTCATGTATTGTGTGAGAGTTGAAAAAGGTGAAACACGTTAAAAAGTATGAACGAATTGTTTGGCTTGTCATCGGGGTTGTGCATTATAAATACTTTATGTTAAGAAGATGGGGCATGATAAGACTATATGATTTTGTAGGGATAACTTTCTTTAGCCATGATATTTTGAAAAGACATGATTGATTTTTAGTATGCTTGAAGTATTATTGTTTTTATGTCAATATTAAACTTTTGTTTTGAATCTTATGGATCTGAATATTCATGCCACATAAAAAAAGATTACTTGATAAACATGTTAGGTAGCATTCCATATCAAAAATCCGGTTTTAATCATTTACCTACTCGAGGACGAGCATGAATCAAGCTTGGGGATGTTTGATACGTCTCCAACGTATCTATAACTTTTTATTGTTCTATGCTATTATATTATCCACCTTGGATGTTCTATATGCATTATTATGCTATTTTATATTATTTTTTGGGATTAACCTATTAACCTAGTGCTAGTTGCTTTTTTCCTTGTTTTTGTCTTTTATAAAAAATCAATACCAAACGAAACAAAACATTTTGAGGATTTTTCTTGGACCATAAGACACCCAGGAAACTTCGGGAGGAGGTCAGGGGGCCACCAGTTGGCGACAAGCTCACAGGGCATGCCTCAAGGGGGCGCCCTGCAACCTTGTGGGCCCCCCGTGGCTCTCCTAACCCAAATCTCAATTCTATAAATACCCAAACATTCCGTGTATACAAGAGGGTACACCAAAAAATACTTTTTCCGCCGCCGCAAGCTTCTGTTCTTGTGAGATCTCATCTAGGGGCCTTTTCCGGCACTCCGACAGAGGGGGATTCGATCACAGAGGGCTGCTACATCAACTTTGCTGCCCTTTCGATGATGTGCGAGTAGTTTACTATAGACCTACAGGTCCATAGCTAATAGCTAGATGGCTTCTTCTCTCTCTTTGATCTTCAATACAATATTCTCCTCGATGTTCTCGGAGATCTATTCGATATAATCTTCTTTTGCGGTGCGTTTGTTGAGGCCGGTGAATTACAAATTTACGATCAGATTATTTATGAATATTATTTGAGTCTTTTCTGAACTCTTTTATGCATGATTAAGACAGCTTTGTATTTCTCTTCGATCTATTGATTTGGTTTGGCCAACTAGATTGATTTTTCTTGTAATGAGAGAGGTGCTTTGTAGTAGGTTCAATCTTGCGGTGCCCTCACCTAGTGATAGAAAGGGTAGCAAGGCACATATTTGTATTGTTGCCATTAAGGATAAAAAGATGGGGTTTATATCATATTGCATGGATCTATCCCTCTACATCATGTCATCTTGCTTAACGCATTACTCCGTTCTTGTTAACTTAATACACTAGATGCATGCTGGATATCGGTCGATGTGTGGAGTAATAGTAGTAGATGCAGGCAGGAGTCGGTCTACTTGTCATTGATGTGATGCCTATATTCATGATCATTGCATTGGATATCGTCATAACTATGCGTTTTTCTATCAATTGCTCTACAGTAAAAAAATTACCCACCGGATGCGTTCTTTCAAAAGTGAAGCCTCTGGTAAAATCTATGCCCCCTAGGTCTATTTTTATCATATTATTTTCAGATATATAAAATAAAAAACACAAAAATACCTTGCTGCAATTTATTTACCTTTACTTTATTTTGCATTTTTACTTATCTTTTATACCTATCTCTATTAGATCTCATCCTTGCAAGTGACCGTGAAGGGATTGACAATCCCTTTTTGTGTTGGGTGCAAGTATTTGTTTGTTTGTGTAGGTGTATCTATTGGGGACTTGTATGTTCCTCCTACTGGATTGATACCTTGGTTCTTAACTGAAGGAAATACTTACCTCTACTTTGATGCAACACACTTTCCTCTTTAAAGAAAAAATCAACGCAAACTCAAGAAGTAGCACCGCACCTAAAGCCTCAAGGATCGCCGCCCTTTGACATGAAGAATGAGAGATAAAGAACGAGGGAGAGATGTAAAAACTAGGATAAAAAGTAGTAGATTGATTTGTCGATTGTGTGTTGTGCAATCGGCTGTCACCCCTTACATATATATGAGACGGCTGGACTTCCCGTACAAGAAAAGGTTTCATCTAGTTCTTCCTTACAAGAAAATACATCAATTCACGTCTTAAAACCCTAGTTGTAGTCCAACTCGGATTCAGCCCGGATATGACATGTAAATGTGTCCCCCTCCTTGCTCTGGCTGCGGAATTCACATACGAACTCGGATCAAGATGATCCGGACATCAATTTTACACGACTTGATGAGACTGACAATTCTTCTATTGATCACTTTTCCAAATAAGTCCACCTTGATGCCTTTATGAGTCGATCTTTAGCTTTAGGTCAGAACCCGTCATGGGTTTGACTGGACTGGTCGGTTTTTGTAGCGACTTCGTAGGTCACATATTAACTCAGATGATGATGACCCCGCAAAGTTGACTGTTTGGATGATACACACAACTTCCATGTTGAACACTTTTTCATCCAAAGCCATTTTCTTGACTTTACATGCCCATCTCTTGCTTCTGGTCGGATTAGTCGACAACACTCGGATTTGGAAATCTTTCAATCAGATTTTCATGTGCTTCACTCGGATTATCCGACTAGATTTCTCTAGAGGAAAAAATGTTTTCACTTGGACGACAAATTTTCACTCGGCCGGCAATTTTCATTCGGATTACCCGATTGGATTTTTCAGTCTCACCTTGTTTTGACTCCACGGGCTGCATACGACCTCAGATTGAGAAGATTTATATATGAAAATCAATCTGCTCGACGAGACAAAGACATTGTATGTAGGCAAATCCATTATATGAGGTCGTCTTGGAGGGTTAATCGGCCGAACAGTACTATGAATGTGAAAAGTCAGCATTCCGAGCACAACTGTGGGCCTCGAAATGGGATCGGACAACGATGACCCAAATATCTAAGTTTGTTTATTCTGACAATACGGAACCTTTTAATATTGATAACTTTATTGGTCGAGACCATCATATATATGTTTCTTGTTGCGCCAAAATCTGGTGTCAACACTAGCCTATTGCGGATGGTACCTGCGCAGCGGCGGACAAATGAGAGGTGTGGACAGGCGGTGGAGGACAAGCGGCGTGGAGGCCCGATGTAGTGGTCAAGGTCGCGGAGGACGTTGAGGTCTAGCATGGGCTTGGCGTTGGCGGACGACCGGGGTGGTAAAGCGGCGGCGTCGACAAGAGAGAAATCCGATGCAGAGAAAGAGGAAAAGATGGAGACACGGGACATGGATGGGATTTTGGTGGGCCGTGGATGTCGGAGTCCTACATAGCTGATGTTTGAAATTCTGCGAATCCTTCTAGTTTGCTTTTGATTTTACGGTAAAACAGACATTCGGACTGGTCCGTGGACTGATGTAGAATATTATTGGATGGTGAACTATGTACCGTACGTTTGCGAGAGGTTTGAGGGTGTGCTTTGAAAATGGCGTAAGCGATGGAAAGAGGGAGTACTTAGCAAAATGATCCAAGCATCGGCGTCTAAGCCTGAATTCCGTTTGACTGAGTTAACCTAAAACTTCCCATGGCAGAAGAAATCGACTTGGCCCCGTGTCGCTCCTGCGTTGTTTGGATAGGTGGAACGTAGAAAACCAATTCTCTATAATCCAGGAACAGAGCCTAACATATAACAGAATAAAATCTCGATTGGATGCTCTAACTAATTTCCGTGTTTGGAAGATTTGGTTTTCGGAAACCTCAAAATCCGCGTTTATAGAAAAACGACTATTAGTTGTTTTTGTAAAAGCTTGGTTTGCATATACTCCTATCGCAACTAATCGGTGTCCTCGCGTGCGTCCTCCAGCCTGGCACGGCATGGCCGCCGCCGCGTCACAACTCCGCTGCCTGGTATGATACTCCTCTCGTTCGCCGTCCAGCCACGGCTATGGCCAAGAAGGCATCGACGTGCCGCTGTCTGGTAGGGATGCTCCTCGCGCAGTCGTACTAGTCCTCCGGCCACGACATGGTCGTCGCTAGCTGTTGGCTGGATCTAGGATGATGTGTCGACGCCATCGGTGATGTGCGTCACCTGTGGCATGTCACTGGCTGGTCGGTGTACAGAGATCACATACGGGATGGCGGCCAGGAGCACCCCAACGGCGACGCCACCCTCGGTGAGCTCCTGAAACGCAAGGTCAGCAAGGGCGCGCGCGAGCTCATGCTGGACAAGGACGACCGCACCTCCCTCGAGTCTCTTGACATGTATGGGGTACATGGGACATAGAACACCGAGACCTGGAGTACTTCAGGCGAGTACCCGACGCCGGCGATGGTCGTAAGCACGTACTGGCGGCTGCGCGTGGAGTCGTTCAGGGTCGGTCCAAGGGAAGGCGAGTAATGGCGTCGAGGGATTGAGTACCGAAAACAGAGGAGGAATGGATGTTGGAGCTTGCGGACCGTCTCCAATGGCCAAGTCGAGGAAGCAAGACAGAAAGAGAAGGTCACGGCAAGAGTATTTTATCGAGGGAAGGTCACGGGAGGAGTCAGGACTCGGGAGTAAGCCAAACATATTTTTCTATAAACTGGTTTTACATAAAATAATTTCTAAAACCGGTTTTGCTAAACATCAGCTAAAAACACGTTCTCTATAATCCCATGGATAATCTTTGTTAGCCAAACAACCATTAAAGTCCCCGCAAAAAAGAAAGTACAATTAAAGTGCCAGGGACGAAAACATACGCCGAAATCACTACAGTATTCGACAATGGCACAGCGACGCCACCGTGTATATACCTGTGACCAGCATCGTGCCAGGCGTCTACCGAAGTCGACCACGCCTGTCGTCGCTCTCCAAACCCAAACCCAAACCCAGTCGAGAAGCCGTTGGGGCCATGCCGACCCCAGCCACGTACGGGATTGCCGGTCGCATGCCCCCACACGCCAACAGCAGCTCGTGACGGGTGAGGTCACGCCAGACGCCACCAATTTTGTCCCGCCGGCGCCCGCGAGCCCAGACGTGCATACAGATACAGCGACGTCCCCTCGCGCGCCCGTCCGGCGTGCACCGCCCAGCCCCCGCGCCGCTCGCCACGCACGGCGCACCAGCGCTCTATCCACCCTATCGTCGGCCCCTCTCGTCTCTTTACGTGCGCGGCCGGAGCGAGCCGGCGGACAACGCCGCCGGAGCCCGGGCGCCGAATCTGCCACGTCCGCGCCCCGCCGGTGCCCAACAAGCGGGAAGGCCCGGATACGGGGATGGGACGGCGGATCGCCGTAGATCGCCACCACCGCGCCGCACTGAACACTTGTAAAGCGAGTTCGGTGCCCCAATCATCGAATCATCGAGAGCTCGTGAATGGGACCGGCAGATCGAGATGATCTTGGACCAGCGCGCCAGCCAAACCTTAGCTCGCCGCGGTCGCGGTCGCGCCCGCTGTGACCCGCACTACTGGGCTGGCTACGCCCTTTGATCGGTAGTTTGGCCATGCACGGTGCACCGCGCACGGACATCCCGGGGCGCGCCTCCCATGGTGATGTATTCTAGTGCATTCGTGGAGTATACTACATTGATCACCTGCCGTGTCGGTCAATGATTATCGATTACTATCTGGTTAGTCGTGTGCAAACTGCAATTCGTGTCTTCATCATGGGCTAATAGATTACCGGTAGTAGTACAAGATACGACTATGGTTCTTCTAATCATCAGACGTTAAGAGAGGGGAGAGGATAAGATTTGCAGCATCATTAGTTTTGTTCCGGAGGCCGATAGCCGCCACAACTGCATCATTTCGCACGACCGAAATTTTCAAATGGATGCCAACCAGGTCGACCGGAAGTCGCACAAAGTTAAGGCTCACTGACTGAAGAGAGTGAGGACCATCACCACGACTGAAGGCTGGAGCGACCGGCCTGCCCACCCTAAGCAAGCACGGGCCGGGCGGGCTATCGAGCATTGCGGCATGGGCAACAACAAGCGAGAGCTTGAAGCAGTCAAACCACCGCCCACCCTAAGCACAAGGCACGTGCCTGCCCGGTTGCGCTTGGCAGCATGATCATCCTAAGTTGCCACTAGATGGACTGCAAATGAGTGAGAGAGCGGAATTCAAATTGGCTACGGACGCACCCGATGTGAACGTAGCGATCAATCCTCCTGCAGCGGCCGAGCCAAAAAGACAGGCAACAAGAAGCAATCCTCCTGCAGCGGCCGAGCCAAAAAGACAGGCAACAAGAAGCAATCCTGTCGCACTCAAGGCACACGCGAGAAGCCAGAAATGACAACGTAAACAAGCAGACATGGGTTTGTGGGGCTGTGTCCTTTAGATTCACCCAGTCTTCGTCTCGTGATTTCATGCTAAGATGTTAACGTGAATGGAACACGGTACGACGCACACACCCTGTGCACGATTCTTGTAGCATCCAACGGAATAAAACGAAAATTCTAGGCATGATTGCAGGGGCAATGCGGAGTTCCACTGCCAATCGGTAGGCCGCCAGTGCATGCAAAAAAAGAAAAAGAAAGATGCAGTAGTGTACACACGGTAGCTCGTAGTATCAACTCCTCCCGTGCGACCAGGTTCAGAGTTTATGAGGCCCCGTCGGTTCATCTGATCTGATTTGCCCGTGAGCCGAATCAGCCAATCTCTGGCGCTTGGCAGCACTAGCGTCTGTAAATGCTTGTAGTACAAATCGGAGCACTTCCTGTCCGTTCAATGGAACTTAGCAATTCGGTGGGTCCTTCTCTCGTCTTGTTCACTGGCAGTAAGTTTTCAGTTTTCACACAGGTGACAATAAACTGTCTGCAGCTTGCAAAATACTGAGTGGAAGAATTGCTGACTGACAATGATCAACGTCAAGGTTCTCGGGATGAAAAAGAGATAACCAATATTCAGTGGGGTTTCTTTTTCCCGGAATGACCAGCACATTTTGTTACTTCGGAGGGAGATCCGACGTCTCAATCTAGTCAAACTACTGTGATAGCTAGGCATGGAGCAGGCCCTGTTCGGAACATGGATGTTCTTCATGGCGCTACACTTGAAATTCCAACATGTCAGAATCAGATCGGGATCTCGCATCCTCACCCGTCCCAAGCTCATCCAGCCACAGTAATGGAGTGAGGCCGTCGTACTAAACCTGCACCGAGGACCAGCCCATCACAGTAGACGTACAGGGACTACATAGGTGATAGGCTTGGTTGCCCGTTGTCTGGTATCAGTACCGTCCGTGAGCTGTCCGGTGAACACAGGCTGACAAACAGCTAAACAGCACCACCCTTCTCCGTCGGCATTAACGCGTAGGCGTAGTAGCTTGGATCCACGACGCCGTTGATGTGCATGTTCCGTTTTAGCTGCCGGTTTGGTTACCTCTTCCGGCCTCCCACTCCTGGAAAATCTTTGGAGGTTAGGTTGTAGTGGAGGCGCTTTCGGCCAGTGTTAGTTCAGTTAGGGGAGAGATGGAATGGCCCGCGCAGCGGCAACAGTGGATTTCCGGCCCATGTGTCGGGCGATAGGGATGGGTGGAATCTGCAGCCGACGTGTTTGGGAAGAGTTTCAGGAATATACTTTAAAAATGGAAAATGGTTTAATGCCAGTACAACCATAGAGAGAGATGCCAGCGTTCTAAATCGATTTTTAGTTAATTGAGAAATACTCTCTCCGCCCCATAATGTACAATCTTTTTTGACACTAGTGTAGTGTTGAAAAACATTTTATATCTCCTCCATTCCTAAATATACGTCTTTCTAAAGATCTCAACAAGTGACTACATATGGAGCAAAATGAGCGAATCTACATTCTAAACTATGTATACACACATCCGTATGTGATAGTCCATTTGAAATCTCTAAAAAACAAATATTTAAAAACGGAGGAAGTATTATGGAACACAGTGGTAGATAATTGCTCAATAATTAACCAAAAGTCAGACCCGATCGATACAAACAAACCACATACGAACTACTCACAAAATACGAAACCCCGTGACCACATGGTCGACTTGACAACCAATCCCAACACACAACAATCATAGATCCCCATACACATTGAGAACACCTCGGTCGAAGACGACAAACGCCACCAAACCAGGAAGACATGACAAGCCATGAGGATGATCCCAGTGACTAAGAAACATCCATTAAGAAGCTGCAAATGCCTTTCCTGTGACACCATTCTTCTTGCGCATGGTTCTAAACCCCGAGAGACTTCTTCACCTTCTTGATTTTGCCCCTAGTAGCCTTTTCTACCAAGTAGCAATCAGTCGTCTTGGCAGATCCAGGGCTAGCCGCCTCTAAACTCATGAGTAAATCGCAAAAATCTTTCAGAAAAGAAGCATATAGACATTAAGATTCATGCACACATACATGTTGAACTCGGGAAAGCCATTATTTAAAAAACTCTTTAACTTTTACCGACGGTGTTTTAAGAGTGATGTGTGTAGAGTAAAGCGAGTGGCTAGTGATATCTTTTACCCAAAATGAATGCAGTTGTAGTCTACGGATCGTTCCTTCGCCTCCATAGGTGGTTAGTATGTTTTGGCATTATGTTTCGTCTCTACTTGCAAGTGACCACGCGATTGCGGCTCTTTAATGTCTGGTGCACCGAACTCGCGTAGCACATTTTTAAATACTCAGGAAATTATGAAAATAAATGAACATATACATACAACATCAATATATTTTTTCATAAAAATTTGAATCAAAATTCAAAAACTGGATTAAAAAAACAAAATGACAAATTCGACATTGAATAGACATAACATAAGTTGGGCTTTAGGTTTGGCTTATTACCACATTCATGTCAAATTTATTTTTTTTTGCATCTTGAGCAATGTCTCCAATTTTGGTATGAAATTTTGTGACAACAAGATTGTTTTCTGATATTAAAATGTGTCACGGCATTCGGCGCAACGTTGGGTTGGGCTAAACTATGAGTGTTTAGCTCAACAAGGTCACGGTGTCAAAACAATTGTTTGAAAGTGCATGCTTGGCACGGCTGTGGTGTTGAGCTAAACTCTTAAAACTTCTTATTATTTAAACTCTGAGTCTAGTTGTGCTCTAGTAGTACATGGCAAAGTCGGGAACTTAACTCTGAGCAACCATGAAAACCTTTAGTCATATCTACTCAAAAAGTGAGAAACAAGGCAGATCGAATAACCTTTGACGTTGTCAAATTTCCGGAAACACAACCCCTTTTTTTCCCTGGATGAATGCAAATCATTCGGCTGGCACTAAGAGCATCTACAGCCGGCCCCCCAAACCGGCCTCAAACGCCCGGGCCACTGATCTAATAGGCACTTGAGACAAAGGTTTTAAATTTCTGTTTTGATCTAATGGCATTTTTTGTGTTTGTTTTTTGTTTCCATGTGCAAAACACCGTTGATCGACAATTGGAATTGGCAAACATATGTTTCTAGCGGTATCACTCTCATGATGAGATACACCATTGGTTTACATTTTGTGTACTTATCAAGGATGTTATCTGGTTGTCACTATCATTTTGTATAAACACCCTGTAATGTGTCACTTAGTCTCTGGACCCTTTCTATGTAAACGACTTGCTCTAATTATTATCAATGGTCTTTTGACATGTGGTATGTGTTGCTTTCCATAGAAACAACATGTTGTAATCCTGATCCATCAAACTGTGTTAATTTTTATCCATTTCTTTGTGTTAAACTGGATGCATCTCAATCATATTGTGCAATGTCATTCCACGAGGCGTACTCCCTAGCACCATTTAAGATATTGTAATGTTCTACAACTCGCGGCTGGACTGGGCAACTGCTCTATCAATCTGACTTGTTTTTGGCATATTAGACTTTGTCTCCTTTGTAATGAACTTATTGACATGGGCCATCACTATGGCTTGATTATGTAGTATGAAGTGGATCTTTATGCTTTGTGATGAAATGTTATAGTTTGGGTCTGGTTTTGAGCTCCACTTTATCAAAATACATGGTTTACAAGCATGGATATATGTGATGATTTCTTGAGTGATTAACCATAGTTTTGTATTTGGTGTGCTGGACCGTTGGGATGGGCAGAGCAATTTCAGTTGAATCAAGATATTTTTTGCTATATCGTGAATCATGATCTTATGAACCACCCTATTGGATATTGTTTCTTTATACTGAATCATATATCTCCTTGCTTGAGATGGACCAAAAATAGAGTGTTGGACAGGCAACGCGCCAAGAAGCGCTTTCGATCTCAAATTGATTCTGCCTTATAGTCTCAATATGGATTACTATTGACTTAGCATTACTTGCTTGACAAACCATAAACCATTGGGACCGCGTCTTCGCGGCAAGGCTTGACGCGATCCCGATCTAGTGGATAGTGCTCACTGCGACCAGACCACTGCCACGTTTAATTTCCCAGCCAGCGTTCCTTTCTTTCTTCTTTTCTAAAAAAGAATCCAACAAATGCCAGATCGTACACTCGGTTAATTGGTCTGAACCAACAGTGCACAGTGACAGGTGGGGTGGTCGGCCGCTGCGATGCTTTGCTGCCCCTCCCTCCCGCAGGCTCGTCGCGCCTATATATACGTGGCTCCATCCTCACATCACATGTAGGGGCATGTGAAGAAGGCCAGTGCCGCACACTCGCATCCGGCCTTGCTCTGCCCGCCCGCCATTGCTCCAGAGCTCGGCACCACACCACCACCTCGCCGGGTCCATTGTCTGCAGCAAGCAGCAGCTCGAGCGTTCATCAGATAGCTGTCCATAGTCCCACTCCGCCATGGCGACCACGCCGCCGGTGGGCAGGGACAGGGATGGGGGCCGGAAGAAGAGGAAGCAGGGCGGCTTCAAGACCATGCCCTTCATTCTAGGTGAGTGAGAGCTGCTTTGCTTGCACTAACATTTGCTGTCGGTACGGTAGATTCATCCTGAATATAATCTGAGGAAACAAGCCAGCATTGTAGAGTCCATCCTATCTTGTAAAGTTCTCGATCTGGGCGGCAACTTAAGGTCGCATCCAGCGAAGATTACGAACTGGAGCGCTTGTGACGACTTGCATTTTATATGATTTTTTTCACTGTACGAAGACGTACGCCTCTCTGCCTTTGGATATCTTGACCAATTTCCTTAACGTAGTTGGTTTCTTGCTTCTTTCTGTTGGCAGTTCAGCTTCTTGCGGAAAATTTCGCACCCGTTTCCATTGCCAGTTTGTCGCACCTAAACCAAAATTTAATGATGTGCGTTGGCAAAAACTGGAGTAGACAAACAATTGGACATACGTAATTCAATACATGCATGAGTTTTTAATTCTCCCCTCATCACTTTTGCTATGTCCGTGCTGCAGTGAACGAGGTGTGCGACAGGTTCGCCACGGCCGGCTTCGGCGCGAACCTCATCACGTACCTGACGCAGCAGCTGCACCTGCCGCTGGTGGAGGCGTCCAACACGCTCACCAACTTCGGCGGCACGTCCAGCCTCACGCCCATCCTCGGCGCGCTCGCCGCCGACTCCTTCGCCGGCCGCTTCTGGACCATCGTCGCCGGCTCCGTCTTCTACCAGCTCGGCATGCTCGGCCTCGTCGTCTCCGCGCTGCTCCCGTCCCTCCGCCCCGGGCCCTGCTCCCCTCCCGCGACCCCGTGCCGCCGCGCCAACGGGCTGCAGCTCGCCGTGCTCTACGTCTCGCTGCTCTTCACGTCCCTCGGCTCCGGCGGCATCCGGCCGTGCGTCGTGGCGTTCGGCGCCGACCAGTTCGACCAGCAGGAGCAGGAGGACGAGGAGGAGCACCGTGGTGGTGGGGGCACGGAGGCGGTGGCTGGGAAGAAGCGGCAGTACTTCAACCTCTACTTCTTCACCATGGGGTTCGCGGTGCTGCTGGCGCTGACGGTGGTGGTGTACATCCAGGAGAACGTGGGGTGGGGGTGGGGGTTCGGGATCCCGGCCATCGGCATGCTCGTCTCCATCGTGGTGTTCGTGGTCGGCTACCCGCTCTACGTCCGGCTCAAGCCGGGGGGCAGCCCGTTCACGCGGCTGGCGCAGGTCGTGGCCGCGGCGTACAAGAAGCGGCGCGCCCCGCTGCCGGAGGACCCCCGCATGCTGTACCGGGACAAGGAGCTCGACGCGCTCATCTCCACCAACGGCAGGCTCCTGCACACCAACCAGCTCACGTAAGTGTCCCCGCCGTGCCGTGCCGTTTCGTTATCGCTGGCTTATCGTGCATGTGTGGCTCGGCGCCGGCGTGCACGAATTGTGCTAGCCATGTCGGCTGCTTTTGGTGGTGGTTACATTATCAGTGCACAAAGGAAGAAAACAAACCAAATAAAGCAAGAGCGCGTACTGCTTTAGTTTAAACTGCGCCTCCTTCTTACCAGTTTTGTGCCACGTACGTGCTTCCACTAGCTAGCGTCGATGGAGACGTGCACGTGTGCACGTACGTACGCCTGCGGAGCTCCTCTGATGGATGCTTGCATGTTGCCGTGTGAATTGGTTCAGGTTCTTCGACCGGGCGGCGATCGTGACGCCGGGGGACACCGCCGGCTCCGGCAAGCTGGACCTGTGGCGGCTGTCGACGGTGCACCGCGTGGAGGAGCTCAAGTCCATCGTCCGCATGCTGCCCATCTGGTCGGCCGGCATCCTGCTCGTCACCGCCGGCTCGCACAACAACAGCTTCACCATCCAGCAGGCGCGCACCATGGACCGCCACGTCACCCAGCACTTCCAGATCCCGCCGGCCACCATGTCCATCTTCACCACCACCGCCATGCTCGTCACCCTGGGCCTCTACGACCGCGCCTTCGTGCCGCTGGCGCGCCGCTTCACGGGCCTGCCGTCCGGGATCACCTACTTCCAGCGCATGGCCGTCGGGCTGGCCATCTCCATCCTCAGCGTCGCCACGGCGGCGCTCGTCGAGGCCAAGCGCCGGGGCGTCGCGGCGGACCACGGGCTGCTGGACACCCCGGCCACCGTCGTGCCGATGAGCGTGTTCTGGCTGGTGCCGCAGTACGCCATCCACGGCGTGGCGGAGGGGTTCTCGTCGGTGGGGCACATGGAGTTTCTGTACGACCAGGCGCCGGAGAGCATGCGCAGCACCGCCGCCGCGCTCTTCTGGCTCTCGGCCTCCCTCGGCAGCTACATGGGCACGGTGCTGGTGACGGCGGTGCAGAGCGCCACGCGGGGCAGCGGCGAGTGGCTGCAGGACAACATCAACCGGGGCAGGCTGGACGCATACTACTGGCTCGTCACCTGCCTCATGGTGCTCAACCTTGGCTACTACCTCCTCTGCTTCCACTTCTACACCATGAAGCCACTGGAGGTGGCGGACGACGACGGTGACCACGAAAAGGATTGCGAGCTGTCCTCCGTCCACAAAAATGGCAACGGCGGCGCCGCCGGCGGGTTGGTATAAGATCGAGTAGAGGGAGGGTACAGTAATTACGGGGAATCTGGTTTAAGCACTAACTAACTACAGTACACATGCAATGCTCAAAAAAAAAAACTACAGTACACATGCGTGCACAACCGTTGCAGCTTCCAAATGGCCTTGGAGCTAGCTAGTACAGTACACTAAGCATCCCGTGACAAGATCCAGTTGTGGAGATAATGGTCCTGATCTTGTCGCAAAAGAAAGAAAAAGAAGATCATGCAGCAAAAGGCAACCATGATATTATAGAGTATCTCTTGTTAATATGCCTTCCTGGATCATCTTGTTCACTTTAATAATTGGAGTAAGACGACGAGGGCCAGGTCCCTTGTTCTCTTGTTCAGGTCACATGTAATTTGCACGCAACTGCGTGCGTCTGGTTGAACCATTAAAGAGCTAGTATAAACAAGAGCAAAATCCAGTGATCGCATGCAATGGATTTACTCCCTCCGTTACAAATAGAGTACTCCCTTCCTTCGAAAATACTTGTCATCAAAATAAATAAAAAAGGAACAATCTAGAACTAAAATATATTTAGATACATCTCCTTTTATCCATTTTGATGACAAGTATTATTCAGTTGGAGTTAGAAAAAGGTTGGACTTCTATCGGTCACGTTTCTTCTGGCAGAGCGATGAAATTAAGAGAAAGTACCGTCTAACCAAATGGGATGTCATCTGCCGACCAAAAGACCAAGGGGGTCTTGGGGTTGAGAACCTTGAAGTTAAGAACATATGCCTTCTCAGTAAGTGGCTATATAAGTTATCTGCCGAGACTGAGGCAACTTGGGCGCAGATTCTTCGTAACAAGTATCTGTACTCTAAGACCTTGTCGCAGGTGACAACTCGACCAACTGATTCGCCTTTCTGGAAGGGGCTAATAAGGGTCAAAGCTACTTTCTTTAATAGAACAAAGTTTATTGTCGGTGATGGCAATAACACTCGTTTCTGGGAGGATACTTGGCTAGGTGATGCACCGCTGGCACTCCAGTATCCGGCGCTTTATCGCATTGTGCAGTGACGTGATGCTCTGGTTGCAACGAGTTTGCAATCTGCTCATCTTAACATCCAATTTAGGAGGGTGCTTGTGGGTGACCGGTGGGAGGCTTGGATTCATCTGGTGAGTAGACTAATGGAGGTTCAGCTTACTCATCAGCCCGATCAGTTGTGTTGGAAGCTTACTAAATCTGGTGAATTCACAGTCAAGTCGATGTACATTGATGTCATTAACTCTAGTGTTATTCCTAGTTCCAAACACGTTTGGAAAGTTAAGGTTCCACTGAAAATCAAAGTGTTTATGTGGTTTGTACATAAACAAGTCGTTCTAACGAAAGATAATTTGACTAAGCGTAACTGGACAGGTTCTACTAGGTGTAGTTTCTGTGATCGGGATGAACTATCAAGCATCTTTTCTTTGATTGCCCTATGGCGAGGGTGTTGTGGCGCTCGGTGCAAATTGCCTTTAACATTACTCCTCCGAATTCGGCCAGGTCATTTTTTGGAACGTGGCTGGTTGGTATAGAGGCCGCAATAGCTAGACAAATTCGAGTGGGAGCATGTGCGTTGTTATGGGCAATTTGGAACTACAGAAATGACTTGGCTTTTAACAGAACAACAACTATTCTTTTTTGCAGGTTCTATCCCGGGCTACTGCGCTAATCTGTACGTGGTCATTACTCACTCCGACGGAGGCCAGGGCGCGTTTGGTTACTGTTGGGGAACGTAGTAATTTCAAAAAATTCCTACGCACACGCAAGATCATGGTGATGGCATAGCAACGAGAGGGGAGAGTGTTGTCCACGTACCCTCGTAGATCGTAAGCGGAAGCGTTATGACAACGCGGTTGATGTAGTCGTACGTCTTCACGATCCGACCGATCCAAGTACCGAACGTACGGCACCTCCGAGTTCAGCACACGTTCAGCTCGATGACGATCCCTGGGCTCCGATTCAGCAAAGCTTCGGGGATGAGTTCCATCAGCACGACGGCGTGGTGACGATGATGATGCTCTACCGGCGCAGGGCTTCGCCTAAACTCCGCGACGATATGACCGAGGTGGAATATGGTGGAGGGGGGCACCGCACACGGCTAAGGAACGATCCGTAGATCAACTTGTGTGTCATGGGATGCCCCCCTGCCCCCGTATATAAAGGAGCAAGGGGGGAGGAGGCCGGCCCTAGGAGGGGGCGCGCCAAGTGTGGAGTCCTACTAGGACTCCCTAGTCCTAGTAGGATTCCACCTCCCTTGTTGGAGTAGGAGAAGGGGAAAGAGGGGGAGAGGAAGAAGGAAAGGGGGGCTGCGCCCCTTGTCCAATTCGGACCAGAGGGGGGGCACAGGCCTCCTTCCTTTTGGCCTCTCTCCTCTATTCCCGTATGGCCCAATAAGGCCCATATACTCCCCGGCGAATTCCCGTAACTCTCCGGTACTCCGAAAAATACCCGAATCACTCGGAACCTTTCCGAACTCCGAATATAGTCGTCCAATATATCGATCTTTACGTCTCGACCATTTCGAGACTCCTCGTCATGTCCCCGATCTCATACGGGACTCCGAATTCCTTCGGTACATCAAAACTCATAAACTCATAATATAACTGTCATCGAAACCTTAAGCGTGTGGACCCTACGGGTTCGAGAACTATGTAGACATGACCTAGAACTATTCTTGGTCAATAACCAATAGCGGAACCTGGATGCCCATATTGGCTCCTACATATTGTACGAAGATCTTTATCGGTCAAACCGCATAACAACATACTTTGTTCCCTTTGTCATCGGCATGTTACTTGCCCGAGATTCGATCGTCGGTATCTAATACCTAGTTCAATCTCATTACCGACAAGTCTCTTTACTCGTTACATAATGCATCATTCCGTAACTAACTCATTAGCTACATTGCTTGCAAGGCTTATAGTGATGTGCATTACCGAGAGGGCCCAGAGATACCTCTCCAACAATCGGAGTGACAAAACCTAATCTCGAAATACGCCAACCCAACATGTACCTTTGGAGACACCTGTAGTACTCCTTTATAATCACCCAGTTACGTTGTGACGTTTGGTAGCACCCAAAGTGTTCCTCCGGTAAATGGGAGTTGCATAATCTCATAGTTACAGGAACATGTATAAGTCATGAAGAAAGCAATAGCAACATACTAAATGATCAAGTGCTAGGCTAACGGAATGGGTCATGTCAATCACATCATTCTCCTAATGATGTGACCTCATTAATCAAATGATAACACATGTCTATGGTTAGGAAACATAACCATCTTTGATTAATGAGCTAGTCAAGTAGAGGCATACTAGTGACTATATGTTTGTCTATGTATTCACACATGTATCATGTTTCCGGTTAATACAATTCTAGCATGAATAATAAACATTTATCATGAAATAAGGAAATAAATAATAAATTTATTATTGCCTCTAGGGCATATTTCCTTCAGTCTCCCACTTGCACTAGAGTCAATAATCTAGTTCACATCGCTATGTGTTTTAACACCAATATTCACATCTGCATGTGATTAATACCCATAGTTCACATCATCATGTGACCAACACCCAAAGGGTTTACTAGAGTCAATAATCTAGTTCACATCGCTATGTGATTAACACCCAAAAGAGTACTAAGGTATGATCATGTTTTGCTCGTAAGAGAAGCTTAGTCAACGGGTCTGTCATATTCAGAGCTGTATGTATTTCGCAAATATTCTATGTCCACAATGCTCTGCACGGAGCTACTCTAGCTAATTGCTCCCACTTTCAATATGTATCCAGATTGAGACTTAGAGTCATCTGAATTGGTGTAAAAGCTTGCATCATTGTAATTTTTATGACATGCTCTTTTATCACCTCCATAATCGAGAAACATCTCCTTAGTCTTCACTAAGGATATTCTTGACCCATGTCCAGTGATCTACTATTAGATCAAAATTGTATTCTTTTGCCAAACACAGAGCAAGGTATACAATAGGTCTGGTTCACAGCATAACATACTTTATAGAACCTATGACTGAGGCATAGGGAATGACTTTTCATTTTCTTTCTATTTTCTGCAATGGTTGGGTCTTGAGTCTTACTCAACTTCACACCTTGTAACACAGGCAAGAACTCCTTCTTTGACTGTTCCATTTTGAACTATTTCAAAAATTTATCAAGGTATGTACTCATTGAAAAATCTTATCAAGCGTCTTGATCTATCTATATAGATCTTGATGCTCAATGTGTAAGCAGCTTCACCGAGGTCTTGCTTTGAAAAACACTTATTCAAGTATCCTTTCATGCTATCCAGAATTTCCATATCATTTCCAATTAACAATATGTCATCCACATATAATATTAGAAATGCTACAGAGCTCCCACTCACTTTCTTGTAAATACAGGCTTCTTCAAAAGTCTGTATAAAACCATATGCTTTGATCAACTCATCAAAGCATATATTCCAACTCCGAGATGCTTGCACCAGTCCATAGATGGATCGCTGGAGCTTGCACAATTTCTTAGCACCTTTAGGATTGACAAAACCTTCTGGTTGCATCATATACAACTCTTCTTTAAGAAAACCATTAAGGAATGCAGTTTTGTTTATCCATTTGCCAGATTTCATAAAATGCGGCAATAGCTAACATGATTCAGACAGACTTAAGCATAGATATGAGTGAAAAACTCTCATCGTAGTCAACACCTTGAACTTGTCGAAAACCTTTTGCGACAATTCTAGCTTTGTAGATAGTACCACTATCAGCGTCCGTCTTCCTCTTGAAGATCCATTTAATCTCAATGTCTCGCCGATCATTGGGCAAGTCAATCAAAGTCCATACTTTGTTTTCATACATGGATCTCATCTCGAATCTCATGGCCTCAAGCCATTTTGCGGAATCTGGGCTCACCATCGCTTCTTCATAGTTCGTAGGTTCGTCATGGTCTAGTAACATAACTTCCAGAACAGGATTATCGTACCACTCTGGTGCGGATCTTACTCTGGAAGACCTACGAGGTTCTGTAGTAACTTAATCTGAAGTTTCATGATCATCATCATTAACTTCCTCACTAATTGGTGTAGTAGTCACAGGAACATATTTCTGTGATGAACTACTTTCCAATAAGGGAGCAGGTACAGTTACCTCATCAAGTTCTACTTTCCTCCCACTCACTTCTTTCGAGAGAAACTTCTTCTCTAGAAAGGATCCATTTTAGCAACGAATAACTTGCCTTCGGATCTGTGATAGAAGGTGTACCCAATAGTTACCTTTGGGTATTATATGAAGACGCACTTCTCCGATTTGGGTTTGAGCTTATCAGGTTGAAACTTTTTCACATAAGCATCGCAGCCCCAAAACTTAAGAAACGACAACTTTGGTTTCTTGCCAAACCACAGTTCATAAGGCGTCGTCTCAACGGACTTCGATGGTGCCCTATTTAAAGTGAATGCAACTGTCTCTAATGCATAACCCCAAAAAGATAGTGGTAAGATAAGAGACATCATAGATCGCACCATATCTAGTAAAGTACGATTACGACGTTCGGACATACCATAACGTTGTGGTGTTCCAGGTGGCGTGAGCTGTGAAACTATTCCACATTGTTTTAATTGAAGACCAAACTCGTAACTCAAATATTCGTCTCCGCGATCAGATCGCAGAAACTTTATTTTCTTGTTATGATGATTTTTCCACTTCACTCTGAAATTCTTTGAACCTTTCAACTATTTCAGACTTATGTTTCATCAAGTAGATATACCCATATCTGCTCAAATCATCTTGTGAAGGTCAGAAAATAACGATACTTGCCACGAGCATCAACACTCATTGGATCGCATACATCGGTATGTATTATTTCCAATAAGTCAGTAGCTTGTTCCATTGTTCCGGAGAATGGAGTTTTAGTCATCTTGCCCAAAAAGCACGGTTCGCAAGCATCAAATGATTCATAACCAAGTGATTCCGAAAATCCATCTTTATGGAGTTTCTTCATGTGCTTTACACCGATATGACCCAAACGGCAGTGCCACAAACAAGTTGCACTATCATTATGAACTTTGCATCTTTTGGCATCAATATTATGAATATGTGTATCATTACGATCGAGATCCAACAAACTATTTTCATTGGGTGTATGACCATTGAAGGTTTTATTCATGTAAACAGAACAACAATTATTCTTTGACTTTAAATGAATAACCGTATCGCAATAAACATGATCAAATCATATTCATGTTCAACGCAAACGCCAAATAACATTTATTTAGGTTTAACACTAATCCCGAAGGTATAGGGAGTGTGTGATGATGATCATATCAATCTTGGAACCACTTCCAATACACATCGTCACTTCACTCTCAACTAGTCTCTGTTTATTATGTAACTCCTGTTTCGAGTTACTAATCTTAGCAACCGAACAAGTATCAAAATACTCAGGGGCTACTATAAACACTAGTAAGGCACACATCAAACACCTGTATATCAAATATACCTTTGTTCAATTTGCCATTCTTCTTATCCACCAAATATTTAGGGCATTTCCGCTTCCAGTGACCATTTCCTTTGCAGTGTAAGCACTCAGTTTCAGGCTTTGGTCCAGCTGTGGGCTTCTTCGCGGGAGTGACAACTTGCTTGTCATTCTACTTGAAGTTCCCTTTCTATCCCTTTGCCCTTTTCTTGAAACTAGTGGTCTTGTCAATCATCAACACTTGATGCTCTTTCTTGATTTCTACCTTCGTCGATTTCAACATCACGAAGAGCTCGGGAATCGTTTTCGTCATCCCTTGCATACTATAGTTCATCACAAAGTTCTACTAACTTAGTGATGGTGACTAGAGAACTCTGTCAATCACTATCTTATCTGGAAGATTAACTCCCACTTGATTCAAGCGATTGTAGTACCCAGACAATCTGAGCACATGCTCACTAGTTGAGCGATTCTCCTCCATCTTTTAGCAATAGAACTTGTTGGAGACTTCATATCTCTCAACTCGGGTATTTGCTTGAAATATTAACTTCAACTCCTGGAACATCTCATATGGTCCATGACGTTCAAAACGTCTTTGAAGTCCCGATTCTAAGCCATAAAGCATGGTGCACAAAACTATCAAGTAGTCATCATATTGAGCTAGCCAAACGTTCATAACGTCTGCATTTGCTCCTACAATAGGTCTGTCACCTAGTGGTGCATCAAGGACATAATTCTTTCGTGCAGCAATGAGGATAAACCTCAGATCACGGATCCAATCTTCATCATTGCTACTAACATCTTTCAACACAATTTTCTCTAGGAACATATCAAAATAAACATATGAAAGCAACAACGCAAGCTATTGATTTACAACATAATTTGCAGTATACTACCAGGACTAAGTTCATGATAAATTAAAGTTCAATTAATCATATTACTTTAGAACTCCCACTTAGACAGACATCTCTCGAGTCATCTAAGTGATCACGTGATCCAAATCAACTAAACCATAACCGATCATCACGTGAGATGGAGTAGTTTTCAATGGTGAACATCACTATGTTGATCATATCTACTATATGATTCACGCTCGACCTTTCGGTCTCCGTGTTCCGAGGCCATATCTGCATATGCTAGGCTCGTCAAGTTTAACCTGAGTATTCTGCGTGTGCAAAACTGGCTTGCACCCGTTGTAGATGGACGTAGAGCTTATCACACCCGATCATCACGTGGTGTCTGGGCACGACGAACTTTGGCAACGGTGCATACTCAGGGAGAACACTTCTTGATAATTAGTGAGATATCATCTTATAATGCTACCGTCAAACAAAACAGAATAAGATGTATAACAGATAAACATCATATGCAATCAAAATATGTGACATGATATGGCCATGATCATCTTGCGCCTTTGATCTCCATCTCCAAAGTACTGTCATGATCTCTATCGTCACCGGCACGACACCATGATCTTCATCATCTTGATCTATATCAATGTGTCGTCACATGGTCGTCTTGTCAACTATTGCCCTTGCAACTATTGCTATCGCATAACGATAAAGTAAAGCAATTATTTGGCACTTGCATCTTATGCAACAAAGAGACAACCATAGAGCTTCTGCCAGTTGCCGATAACTTCAACAAAACATGATCATCTCATACAACAACTTATATCTCATCACGTCTTGACCATATCACATCACAACATGCCCTGCAAAAACAAGTTAGACGTCCTCTACTTTGTTGTTGCAAGTTTTACGTGGCTGCTACGGGCTGAGCAAGAACAGTTCTTACCTACGCATCAAAACCACAACGATAGTTCGTCAAGTTGGTGCTGTTTTAACCTTCACAAGGACCGGGCGTAGCCACACTCGATTCAGCTAAAGTGAGAGAGACAGACACCCGCCAGCCACCTTTAAGCACGAGTGCTCGTAACGGTGAAACCAGTCTCGTGTAAGCGTACGCGTAATGTCGGTCAGGGCCGCTTCATCTCACAATACCGCCGAACCAAAGTATGACATGCTGGTAAGCACATAGCAACGAGAGGGGAGAGTGTTGTCCACGTACCCTCATAGACCGTAAGCGGAAGTGTTATGACAACGCGGTTGATGTAGTCGTACGTCTTCACGATCCGACCGATCCAAGTACCGAACGTACGGCACCTCTGAGTTCAGCACACGTTCAGCTCGATGACGATCCCCGGGCTCCGATCCAGCAAAGCTTCGGGGATGAGTTCCATCAGCACGACGGCGTGGTGACGATGATGATGCTCTACCGGCGCAGGGCTTCGCCTAAACTCCGCGACGATATGACCGAGGTGGAATATGGTGGAGGGGGGCACCGCACACGGCTAAGGAACGATCCGTAGATCAACTTGTGTGTCATGGGGTGCCCCCCTGCTCCCGTATATAAAGGAGCAAGGGGGGAGGAGGCCGGCCCTAGGAGGGGGCGCGCCAAGTGTGGAGTCCTACTAGGACTCCCTAGTCCTAGTAGGATTCCACCTCCCTTGTTGGAGTAGGAGAAGGGGAAAGAGGGGGAGAGGAAGAAGGAAAGGGGGGCTGCGCCCCTTGTCCAATTCGGACCAGAGGGGGGGCGCAGGCCTCCTTCCTTTTGGCCTCTCTCCTCTATTCCCGTATGGCCCAATAAGGCCCATATACTCCCAGGCGAATTCCCGTAACTCTCCGGTACTCCGAAAAATACCCGAATCACTCGGAACCTTTCCGAACTCCGAATATAGTCGTCCAATATATCGATCTTTACGTCTCGACCATTTAGAGACTCCTCGTCATGTCCTCGATCTCATACGGGACTCCGAACTCCTTCGATACATCAAAACTCATAAACTCATAATATAACTGTCATCGAAACCTTAAGCGTGCGGACCCTACGGGTTCGAGAACTATGTAGACATGACCTAGAATTATTCTTGGTCAATAACCAATAGCGGAATCTGGATGCCCATATTGGCTCCTACATATTCTACGAAGATCTTTATCGGTCAAACCGCATAACAACATACTTTGTTCCCTTTGTCATCGGCATGTTACTTGCCCGGGATTCGATCGTCGGTATCTAATACCTAGTTCAATCTCATTACCGGCAAGTCACTTTACTCGTTGCATAATGCATCATTCCGTAACTAACTTATTAGCTACATTGCTTGCAAGGCTTATAGTGATGTGCATTACCGAGAGGGCCCAGAGATACCTTTCCAACAATCGGAGTGACAAAGCCTAATCTCGAAATACGCCAACCCAACATGTACCTTTGGAGACACCTGTAGTACTCCTTTATAATCACCCAATTACGTTGTGACGTTTGGTAGCACCCAAAGTGTTCCTCCGGTAAACGAGAGTTGCATAATCTCATAGTTACAGGAACATGTATAAGTCATGAAGAAAGCAATAGCAACATACTAAATGATCAAGTGCTAGGCTAACGGAATGGGTCATGTCAATCACATCATTCTCCTAATGATGTGACCTCATTAATCAAATGATAACACATGTCTATGGTTAGGAAACATAACCATCTTTGATTAATGAGCTAGTCAAGTAGAGGCATACTAGTGACTATATGTTTGTCTATGTATTCACACATGTATCATGTTTCCGGTTAATACAATTCTAGCATGAATAATAAACATTTATCATGAAATAAGAAAATAAATAATAAATTTATTATTGCCTCTAGGGCATATTTCCTTCAGTTACTGGATCTGTCCGGTGGGAGATGGTAGCGCGGGATATCTTCAATCGGTTTGGATGGCGGTCATGTAATAGGATAGGCGATTAGTTTACCTATCTCTCTTTATTATGCCAGCCGGTTGTGGCTTTTGGGCCTTGTTTTATTTTGCTAGCTCTTTGTGAGCCAGCATCCTTTGTTGCAGCACTTTGCAAGACATTGTTGAACTACTTTATTTTTTTATAAATGTGGCCGTATGCATCGTTCTGATGCAAGACCTTTGTGGCTTTTGGTCCTTTTCGGAAAAAAGATATATTAGTAAAGATAAGAACTGAATGTGGAATGAAATGAGTGAACAAATTAGACTAGAACATTCCATATAAACCATGCATAATTTGATCAAAATTTGACTCAAATTACAAAGGGGCCAATAAACCAGGACAAAGGTAGTACTACAGTGTATAATTCTGTTTGTGATTGTGCATCTCATACCATCAACCTAGAATTTCTTTGGGACTGGGTCACTCACCTGATTTTAGGAAATGGGTAAGTTGATCCCTGACCAATCGAATAAACCAAAATTGTGGTCGGTCAATTTCAGTGTTATAGCACAACTTAAGTATTTTTGCGTACAAAACCAACATAAGCTCACAAGACTTCTTGGGCCAATGCAAAACAATGGCCCGTTGATGAACAAAAACAAAAATAAAGGAAAACAAAGTAATTGAATTTTCTAATGGAGAATGAATTACTTAATGCATAAAATAATGAAAAAAATTGCAGACAACTTACACAAGAAATGCCTACGATATGCAAAAATAAGCATATAGGAGTGGAATTTATGCAAAAAAAAAGAAATTTTGTAAGAAGGAATGAATTATTTATTTTTATACTTGCAATCTCACACATGTATACTTAGTTTTATACATGCATATAATACATATATGCATATGTATATATCAAAAATGTATTATTACGATGAAAAATAATCATACACTAGTGAGATTTCCACGTAAAAGTGTGTTTTCTAAAAAGTAATGGATTAGTGACACCGGTATCACCTTTAAAAAATAAAACAAAATGGAAACTAAAACAAATCAAAAAATGGAATAAAAACTAAAAAATAATTAGATGAAGTTTTCTATGAAGAATGAATTTGTGGCATTGGTTTTACCCTTTTGGAAGAAAGAAAATAATAAAAAAAATCAAATATTGAACTTTTCTAAAAAGAATGAAACCCTTTAAGAAGAAGAAAAAACTTTCAAAACTTGAAAACAAGTTTACACTGAAATTGCACTTTTCGAAATATGCAAAGAATAAACATACAATACTGCAATATTCACATTCTACTATAATTACACACATATTATGTAGTACTCACATATATACTTACACACACAAAAAATGTTTTCCAAGAAGGAATGAACTAGTGGCATTGGTATTACCATTTAAGAAGAAGAAAAGGTGAAAACAATAAAATAAAATAGTGAAAAATTAGCGTGTAATTTATCCAAGATTTACAATTTTTATAATATTCAAGAATAACCATATAACTACGGAATTTCACAAAAAACAAATTACTAAGAAGTAATGAATTAGTGACATACTAGCATTGCTATTGCCCTTTAAGAAGAAAGAAAATGAAAAAGAAATTTAGAAAACTCAAAATAATTTATTTTTTAAGGAAGAATGAATTAGTGCATTGGTGTAACCGGTCTAAAACAAATAGTGACAAATTTGCACAAATATACATAAAAATGCGCTTTAAAAAATATACTAGAATAAGCATATAAAAGTGTAGTTTTTTGACAACAAATCTAGGAACGAATGAATTAGTGGCATTGGTATCACCCTTAAAGTAGAATGAAAACAAAATAAATGCTAAAACAATATCAAAAGAATGAATTTTTATTAAAAAAAGAATTAATTAGTGTAGGATATTCCCTTTAAGAAGAAAGAAAACTTCTAAAAAAACTTGCACACAAATTTGCACCAAAATTGCACTTTTTGTAATATCCAAAAAAAGTTATCATATAATTATGAATTTTGGCACATATTATATAGTATTTATATGTATATATTTACACTCACTTAACGTCCCAAAAATACCCATAAAAGAAAAGAAGAAAAAAAACAACTAATAAAGGAAAGAAAAGAATGAAAAAAGAGAGCACAAAACAGGAAAAACAAAGAAGGAAAAAGAAGGCTATGTTTGCACTGGAGTGGGCTTCGACCCGTTAAAGACTTGACTGACTGAATGGTCAGTGAGAAAAGTCCAAGCCAACACATAGACTAACCCAGAAAAAAAAGACACACGAATCTTGAAGCAGACATCAAAGGCCCAAAAATCAACTGACCCAAAATTAATTTTCGGGCAACTTACGTATAGCTAAACTTAATTTGTTTTAGTTTTACGTGACAAACGTCATAAACAAAGGTGCATGTGGCGATCTTGTGAACTATTAACTCCACCAACGTAGTTATCTTACATGATTAGGTTGTACTTTAACTCCACCATGAATGCGCCTCAGTGTTGAAAGAGCATCGAGGCCTAAGCAAAACATCACCATTGCCGACGCATGAGATGGTTCTAACCTCAAAATCACCTTTAGGAGATGTGTAAACAATTGGCTGCTTGTTACGTGGTTTGATTTGGTTCACATTGCTGAGTCTATTCGGTTCTCCAATGATGCAGATGTAGTTATTTGGAAGCTTGAATCCAATGGTATTTATACTGTTAGATCGTTGTGTGCTGTGGTGAATTTTATCGGAATAACTCCTATGCATATCCCTGATGTTCAGTAGATAAATGTTCTTCCTAAAATCCACATATTTCTTTCGTTTTTGGCTCATAATAAGTCACTCACTAGATAGGTAAGCTAGCTAAGAGCAAAATTTCGAGCTACCCTGCCTCTTGTGTAATGAAGAGAAAACTTGCATGAATTTGTTCTTTGTCAGCGTTATTGCTAAAGAAGTATGGAGATATATTAACACCCTCCGTGGAACTTACTCTACTGTAGACTTTGAATACATTTCTAAGTGGTGGTTAGTACCAAAAAGCATCAAGGAATCGATCTTATTCATGTTGCAACCTTATGTGCTCTTTGGAAGCATAAAAATGAACTCCGCTTTAACACATGTTCATGAATTGGTGTGTAGGTAGTTCTGAGAGACATAGATGTAGCATGCTCTCAATGGAAAAAATCTATGCTCCGATCTTGCAAAAGAGCGCACGTTGGAGATCACAAGTTCATTATATATGGGTACTGGCCAGGAGCCCACCTCCACCGATGTGGTCGGATACAGACTGATTGGATGGTGGTTGAAGTCGTCGTCGTTGTTAGGCCTGTCGACGTCTAAGAATTATTCTCATGGGTTGCTAGGGTATTTTTTTTAGAACATAGACATCGGGGACGTCCGGCTTTAAATTAATAAAGCCCACAAACTTAGGCAGAGTATGACAACCACAGGACAACATAAGGCGCCTTGAGAGGCGAAAGTTTAAGGGAAAGACCGCTAGATGGAAGAGTTGCGGTACAAGGCAATATCAGCCCAGAAACTACGAGCACGCAGGCTCGGAAGGTACGAGGACCAAAAGGGGCTGCCCAACCCTATGCGGCAGCCAACACATCAGACGGCGGATCCCGTGACTCGGAGTAGACGGCGCGAAGACGGCATATAGCTTGGCGGTGGAGATCAGAGTCCCGTTGTCTTCCCAGCGGCACCCATTGCTGCAAGAACACGATGCATTTGAAGATGACGTCAGCGGGATGCGAGGGAAACACACCCTCAATTGTAAACTTGTTACGGATATTCCAAATAGCCCATAGCATAGCCGCCGCACAAGTCCACATGACCCTACGAGACGTGCCTTGAACCAGAGATAAGGCAGACACGAGCTCAGATCGGGAGCGCGGATCCCAATCCACTCCCGCGGCCGCACGGACCGCGCTCCAGGCAAAATGAGCCAGAGAGCACCGGAAGAAAGCATGGTCAGCATTTTCCGGGACGCCACACAACGCACAGGGGTCGGAGGCGGGGCCGTTGCGCTTAGCAAGGTTAATAGAGGTAGGAAGGCGATCTTGGCAAAGTTGCCAGAGGAAGACCTTGATTTTGAGCGGGATTTTAGCCTTCCAAAGCCCCATGGCCGCCGACGGGATCTGGCCGCGGGAAAGCTCTGTGTACAAGGATTTGACAGAGAATTTGCCAGAGCTCGAAAGCCTCCACGAGATCGAATCCGCGGAATCCGACAATCGGACGTCCGCTAGCAGAGCCTGAAGGCGATCCCAATCCGCCAACTCCGGCCCTGATAGCTCGCGCCTGAAGTTAATACAGGGGGGGAGGCGAGAAGAGCCGAGGCAACCCGTTGCTCGGGCTCGACCGCTATGGAGTAGAGTTGGCGAAACTCCGCCCATAAGGGTCGTTGGCCAATCCAAAGATCAAGCCAAAGACGCGTAGAGCGTCCATTGTTAACCGCAAACTTTGCACCCCTGGCAAAGAAGGGTTTGAGGGATTGAATGGAGTTCCAGAAAGGAGACCCACGGGGAGCCGCGTCAAAAAAGTTCCCATGCGGGAAATATTTTGCACGGAGGAGGTCGATCCAGAGGCCAGTTTCGCCCTGAGTCATTTTCCAGATCCACTTGCACATTAGTGCGATGTTCATCAACTTGGAGTTGATGATCCCAAGACCCCCCTGGGCTTTAGGACGACACACGGCCTGCCATTTAACCATATGGTATTTCCGTTTCGGTCCCGCTCCTTCCCAAAAGAAACGGGACCGCGGTGTGTCAAACTTAGAGTGTACCCCGTCCGCTAGCAAGAACAGGCCCATGGCAAACATGGGCAGAGAAGAGAGGCTGGAGTTGGTTAGGATTAGTCTTGCCCCTGAAGACATAAAGCGGCCCCTCCACGGGCAGACCCTATTCGCAACCTTGGAGGAGAGGGGTTCCCAGTCGAAGATTGCACACTTCTTCACCACAATGGGGAGACCGAGGTAGGTAAACGGGAACTGGCCAAGTTTGCAGTTAAGCAAGTTGGCAACCCGTTGACTTTCGGTCGCGTCCATCCCTATGGACACCACTTCACTTTTGTGGAAGTTTATTTTAAGACCCGACATGAGTTCAAAACACAACAGTATTGCCTTGACCGAAGCGATACTGTGTGTATCGGGCTCGAATAGGAGAAGTGTGTCGTCCGCGTATTGCAAGTGAGACACTCCTCCTGGAATTAGATTGTCCGCTACTCCCCTGATGTGGCCGGCCAAACGAGCTCTGTCTAGCATGGCACCTAAGGCGTCCGCCACAAAGTTAAAAAGCAACGGCGAGGCTGGGTCCCCTTGACGCAGCCCGCGCTTGTTGCGGAAGAAGTTCCCTACTTCTACATTCACCGCAATCGCCGTCTGGCCTCCCGAGACCAACTGCATCATGCGGTGAACCCAAACCGACGAGAATCCTCGATCCAGGAGGACTTGTCGGAGAAACTCCCAGTTCACTCGGTTGTACGCCTTCTCAAAATCAAGTTTGAGGAGAATCGCGGGCTATCGAGCGCGTTTTAGGGAGTGGACTATTTCTTGGAGGACCAACGGCCCCTCCAAGATGTTACGGCCATGAATGAAAGCCGACTGGGTCCTACTAATAATGCGATGGGCTATCGGAGACATGCGGGTAGAACAAGCCTTAGCACAAATTTTAAACGGAACATTAATCAAAGCGATAGGGCGGAAAAGTCTAATGTGATCCGCGCCCGGGACCTTGGGGATCAGAGAGAGAACCCCAAAGTTCAGGCGAGAGATATCTACCGTACCGCGCATAAAACCATTGCAAACATCGAAAATTGGACTTTTAAGCACTTGCCAAAACCGCTTAAACATCGCCACCGGCCACCCATCCGGCCCGGGCGCAGTGTCAAATTTCATACCCAGCGTCGCCTTGTCAATCTCCTCAGGGAGGAAGGCCAAGCTCAGGTTCTCATTTTCCTCGTCCGTGACACGCAGTGCAGGGTCCCACACATCCGCCCTAAGTCGAGCCCTGGATTCCTCCCTGGAACCCATAAGTTGGATGTAAAACTTGTAGATGTGCCGGACGATATCCTGTTGCCGCAATAGGAGCCCCTGCTTCGATTGAAGTCTCAGGATGGCGCACTTACGGCGTCTCCCATTTGCGTAGGCGTGGAAATATTTCGTGTTCGCGTCACCCTTGAGCGTCCACTTTATTCCACCGCGCCTGCGCCAGTACTCCTCGTCGTCCCTAAGGAGGGACTCGACTTGGGCTTCAAGCGCGTAGCACTGGGCCCAGTCCTGCTCGGAAAAGACATGCACATCTGCCGCAGCGTCCAGCTGGGTGAGCTCCTCGGTCAGGCGCGCTCTTAACAGCTTATCCTCGCGACCCTGGTTAGCTCCCCACCCTTTGAGAGCCGCATGCATACCCGCCCCTGCGGCAATCCAGAACTTCATCGGACCGCGCACGCTCCCGATGCGAGCGACGCAATTCTCCCATTTCGAAAGGAAGATTTGCTCAAAGTCCAGAGACTCCAGCCACGCGGTTTCAAAGAAGAAGCGCGGGCTGCGTTTTAGCCTCTCCTCCCCCGAGGAAAGGATGAGGGGGACGTGATCCGACCCAATCCTGGTTTCGGCGTGCAGAGAGCACAAGGGGAACAACACCTCCCACTCCGAGGACATAAAAACCCTGTCCAAGACCGATCGCACCGGCGTTAGCTGTTTGTTGGTCCAGGTGTATCGAGCCCCCACGCGAGCCACTTCCCTAAGGGCCATCGATGCAATAGCATTATTAAACATGGCCACCCTTGTCCAGTTAATAATACCGTTATTCTTGTCCGCTCCCGAACGGATCAAGTTGAAATCACCACCCACCAGCAGAGGTAGGTTGCTCGCGCCCAAAGCCATCACCTTGGTCTGGAGTTCTCCCAAGAACTCGAGCGAAAGCGAGTGATCGGCCGGACCATACACGGCAATCACCACCCACTCTTGAAGAGTGGCGCGGTGTCGCATGTGTGCCGACAGGAAGAATCGGCCGGCATCCCAAGCCACCACCTCAAGGCAAACTAGGTTAACTCCTAGCAGCAAGCCCCCCGAGTGACCTACCGCAGGCACCCAATGCCAAACAAAACGCTCCAACGGGTCGACAGCTAGCAGGTCTCGATGGTTGAACTCGGCCTTGATAGTCTCTTGCAAGCCGATCACGTCGATTTCTTCGTTCCTAATGAACTCTTTTAACTGGGTCCGCCTCCCAGCGTGGCCGAAGCCTTGGATGTTCCAGAAGATGAAACGCATTATATGATGCGATTGCGTAGACGGATACCGCGAGTGGTAACCGCTTTGGCCACACGCCGTGTCTTAGCAGGACGACGGTTGGAGGAGGACGGCGCAGCCCCTGCTACTTTGTCCTCCTGATCGGGCCGCGCAACTGGCACCAGAGAAGCCCCTGCTTCATCTGCTGCTGACGCAACGCGGGCCAGCGCTGCCTGAGCAAGCGCAGCCTGCGCAATTTCCTTTGCGCGAATGAGAGACAACACCTCGTGCGCTTCCCCCGCATCAGACATCTCCACGCCACTATCCGCTAAGATACCACCCAAGCTCGCATCTGAATAATCTTCAAAAATCGTAAAGCGGGGCATGGGGTTACCTTCAATTTCGAGATTCTTCTGCGCCTGAAGGAGCTGGGCCCGTTGGAGGGAAGGCATGTTGCCCTTGGCACCCTTCGGACGAGAGCTCGTCCTCTCCTGAGTCGCCGGGGACGCCACCGCCTTGGACCGCCTGGCCGTGGGGATGGGCACCACCTTGGACACCTCCACCCGAAG
>NC_057795.1:476774345-476784850 GCF_018294505.1 Triticum aestivum
GCCGGACCCCGAGGGGAGGCCAGCGCCATCACCACCGGTCGCGGCGGGACCGACGCACTCGCACGGGCTGCTGGGGGGCTCGCCGGTGCCACCGCAGGTGGTTTACGGCCCGCCGTCTTCTTCTGGAGCTTCAACCCGCCCTCGCCGAGGCCGGTTAACACCTTGGGAGAGCTTGCCGCGGCCCGAGGCTCGCCCGCCATCGCAGCCACCGGGGAGACCAGCGTCGAGCGACCCTCCGAGTCACAGGACGCCGAGACTCCCTTGTCGATGTCGAGGCCCATGGTCATGTTGGATCCGTACTGGTTGAAACCCATCTCATTGCTGCCCACCACCACTTGGCACTCCTCCTGGTCCTGAGCCGCGCCCGCCGCCGGAGGCGCGGCCTGCACGTCCTTGTCCTTGAGACCAAGTTTGTCCCACGTTGCCGTGTCGATGGAGTCATCCCCCATGCTCATGTCGTGGTCCTTGTTGCTGCTAGGGTATTTGGTCCATCAGAAATGAAAAGATCTTCAGACAAGCTGTCACTCACATTCTTAATTGGTTCCATTACCGAAGGAGGACATTTCTACTGCTGCAATCACAGCTGAGCCAGCAAAGGCTCAGAAGTTACAACTTTGGATTGATAGCCCACCTCCACCGATCATGTTACTAAGAACTTGCATGGGATGATTCTTCTTTTTTTGTTCTTGCTTGATTTGTACATACTATTTTTACATATAAAAATACCATAGAACAATTGTTTCTACGGTCCAGGGTTCAAAAATGTAGTTGTTTGGGAATCCACCACTGCTAGGTTAGGGAGGAGTGAATTGTAAAAAACCACCACATTTGGGGCTTCATCTGCGGAAAACCACTAGGTCGCTAATCATTTGCAAAAATCACCGCGCATTCAGTAAACATTTTGCAGTTTGCACTGAACAGGTGATTTAGCCCATCTAATCACTTTCTGACATGTGGGGCCGGACTGTAAGGAGCTGACTTGGCAAAATAATCACACACAGACCCCTAGTAGACTTTTAAAAAAGCAATCAGCCCCCTGGACCATGCCCAGCAGAGCACGGCTCCCGTCGCCGCCGCGGAAGACGCCCGCCGACCGGGCGGTCGCGGAGACGAGGAGGAGGTGGAGCGAGGAGGGCGGTCACGGAACTGAGCGCGCCCCAGGGTCTTTCTTCTCCGACGACGGGCGGCGCCGGCGGGATGGAGGCCACCGACAAGCACTGCACGGTCCGTCCTGGCCCTGCCATCCGCCGTGCGCTTTCACCGCCGCGTGGTGGCCACCATCGCGCGTCTCTGCGTCCGAGCCGACGTGCAGGCCTGAGTAGCCAACACGCGTCTGAGCCGCTGTGATCACGCCCTGGCCGTCGTGTTACTCCGGGTCGCCGCGCAGCGCGATGCCGCGGACGAGGCCGCCGTGCCCGCGGGCAACAACAACTCCACCTGGTGGACCTACGACCCGGACGCGCCGCTCAACTGCTCCAAACTCCGGCGAGGACGAGCTCCTGCGTGCCGCGGCCCATCCTACAGAGCCTCGTGTCCCGGGAGGCGGAACCGCTGGACTCACAGGTGGTGTCGGTCGTCGTCGTCAACGACAGCAGGGAACCGTCAGCGCCGTTCATACTGGGCGACACATCCCGGAGCAGGCTCGTGCCAGGAGCGTGAGGTGGGCAGGCTGCCGTTCCCGTTGCTCGCCGTCCAGGTCACGCTACCGGCGACAGGGGAAGACGACCAGGGGCGGCGAGGGGAAGGGGCTTGATTGCTTTTTTGTTTAAGATCCAGGGAGGTGTATGTCAATTTGTTGCCAAATCCGATCCTTACATTCCGGCTCCACTCGTCAGAAAGTGGTTAAACGGGCTAAATCACCTGATCAGTGCTTTTTGCAAAATATTTACTGAATGTGCGGTGATTTTTGCAAATGATTAGCAATCTGATGCTTTTCCGCAGATGAAGCCCCAAATATGGTGGTTTTTTGCAATTCACTCGTTAGGGAGGCATGCACAGTAGTCCTCTCACTGTCTGAATAAAGATGGCGTTCGGCTCAAGAGTGTACGTGGAGCTTGAATGTGTTGGGCTTGTGTTGCTAATACGAGATCCCGTGCTTTGTGTGTGAGTCTACAATGGTCATGTCAGCAACTCTAATAATGTAGCATGTTCCAAGACACGGTGTTTCTAAGCTCGAGCTCAAATGAGCTTGGGTAAACAGTAAAATCCGAAGAAAAAAAATCTAACTTTTTGGTGAAAATTGACAAATGTTTCGAGTGCTCATAAAATTTCAACATGAAATTACATTCATGAAAGTCATGGCAATATAAACAAATTGATTCTCCAAAAGTGTTATTTTTAAAAGCATTTTGGAGTACTATTTTTTATTCAACCACTTACACGAATGTCATTTCATGATGGAACTTTGTAAAAAAAAGGACTTAAAACATTTGCCAACATTGGCACACAAAAATTCTGAATTTTATTTTATTGTACTGTTCATTGCAAACTCATTTGAGCTTGCGAGCAGAAGATGACTTTCGCATGTTCCCTCTTTAATATATGGGAATGCTTATTTTTCCTGTTGTAGTTTCTTTTAGTTGTTGTAGTTTCTTTTTCTTAGTTCTCTGTTGTGGTTGACATGTCAGCCTGCTTGCACGCTCGGTCATGTAAAAATTGTTTGGTTTCATTTCAATGAAATGAAGCCGGGACAATGCCCTTTTCATCTAAAAAGAAAGAGCATCCAAGCCTCAAATTTGGATTCGGGTGATTATTAATAATTAGTGTTTAGAAAAATAATATTTAACAACCACTATTTATTGAAATTTACTATTTAACAACTACTCCTTCCATCCGACAATATACCATTGTTTTTCAAGCTAACAAGCTTAAAAAACAATCTTATATTGTGAGACGGAGGGAGTAGTACATTATAGACCGACAGTTCGATGAGTTTCTTTTGGACCTCAATATTGCGGTGATAATCGATCTGGGACTACTGGGAGGTTCCCTGTTTGAACTTAATCGTTCCCTAGGTTCGATCCATCGGTCGGACGAAAACGTTTGATCTGAGGACCTGTCCTGAGCGAACGATTGAAGCGGGCTTAAACTGATGGCCCATCAAGCCACGAAAAACCAGTCGGCCGAAAACAAAAAAGGGGCCCGACATAGCCAATCTTCATTCCTGTTGAACTTTAAAAAAGTCCAAAACACAACAAACAGTAAATAAAGAAAGAAAACCGATGCCACATATAAAAATATAAATATATGTGCATGGGGAACTAAAATCCACCATAACTAAAAATGAAAATGAAAATTGACAAAAGTATGAAAGAACCTAAGTTGCCATGGTCTAAAAATGATGGCCAGAAAATATTGAAAAAAGAAACATCATGGAAAAACTGCCATATGAAAATCAAATCTGCAATGGGGTGTTTCGAAGATGAATTTGCCGTGGTGTAAAAAGGACTTTTTTTTTCTTTGTTTCAAGAATTTTGTACAAAAAAAATATGGAATCTGACATGATTTGTTCGACAACAATTGTCCACGTTCCAAAAAGAAATAACTGACCATCTTGCCAAAATTATTGACCACGTTCGAAGAACTAAAATTTGCCATTTTCCAATATCGATCATGAGAAACGTAATAACTCGGGCATCAATTTCTATGTGTATCTCATTTTTGTGCAACAGGGTATGAAAACCCAGGGGAGCTTATGAATCCAGAAGTACCCGTCCTAGAATCATGATATTTTCGATGGTGCGACAAAAATATAATTACTACTCCCTCCGTTCCTAAATATAAGTCTTTTTAGATATTTCAATATGGACTACATACAGATGTATATAGACATAGTTTAGTGTGTAGATTCACCCATTTTGCTCCGTATGTAGTCCATATTGGAATCTCTAGAAAGACTTACATTTAGGAATGGAGGGAGTAGATGATACCTCGCACGTTGCTACGGGAACTTTTGATAAATATTAATGTTTAAAAATTTGAAAAGTTTATGAAACATAGTATAAGTAGATGTAAAAGAATTATTTGGAAGAAATATTGTTTAGAGTAACATTTAAAACAAATTTGATGAAAAACCAAAAATAGGTGTGTTTTTTCTTTTCTTTTGATCTACTACCTTGGCAATATATCAACAAGGCGATATGACATGAAAACAACGCTGCATAGAGACAAGGGAGACATGTCAACCCAGGTAGCTCATTCACCGCAATATACCCAGATAGCTATAATTATTTATGTTTATCTTTTTCACATGCACAACCATGTATACTTCCCCATTAGGTGAACCTTAGTTTAGTCATGAAAATACATGACTAGCTACCCAGGTGTATGCAATGGAATAAAATTACGATTAAACGGTTGCATGGGAGTAGTGGATTCTTAAAAAAGAAAATTTTGATAAACTACCTCTCCATACGCAACTGAATTAAATTGGGATTAAAAGGTTGCTTGAAACAGTGGAGGTTCGAGGACATGGACAGACAGTGCAAGAGAATGAGAGTGAGAAAAAGGAAAGGTTGTTTAGTCTTTCAGAATCATACGAAAACATTAACAACACGTGAACTCTAACCAAATGGTTGAACGGGGACTCGTGTTATATGTGTGGAGTGAATCGGATAACGTGTATACTTATAGCTAAAGAACCTACGATGACGTGGCTGCTTGAGAGTGGACGAAAACAAAGTTAATGGTTATTTGTGGCAGATTGCATGCGCATGAAAAATTAGTGGAGGCATGTGCATGAAGAGTTAGTGGAAAACATTTTTACGTGGTGGACCTACTTGATGATATGGATCGGTTGCATGTCAAGATAAATAAGATAGTGGGGGTGAATCTCTTAGGTATATATGATATGTCCGGCCTTCCGAACGGGGGTGCGGCTGCGGCCCTGGAGAACCCGGTCCACGATCCAGCTGTCGCCACCGAGGACCATCTCGTTGGCTTTGTCGCCTGCACCTCCCCCTTCCGCGCCCCGACCTCCTCCCTGGGCGCCACATCGGCGTCTGCTCCGCCGCACTCCGCCTCAGCACAACGACCACCTCGAGCCCGCCTATGCCGACAGGGAGCACCGACATTTGACCTCCCTCTCTATCGATCTATTGTGGCTAGGCCTGGGCCCTCATTGGTGGCAGCACTGGTGCTCTCGCCTGGACGAAAATGGGATAAAGCAGAGGATGGAGAGAGATGCATTGGGGTAGAGGATGGTAGAGTCGCGTCAGTGGAGAAAATGTATTCGAGTGGAGGCACACATTGAGCGAACGTTTATAGAAGCTAATGTGTTGACTGCTCTAAGATCTCTGTGAAAAGATCAACAAACACTACCGCGTTTGTTTTAAGTCTCTAAAAATCCGACGTCAGAATTTTTAGTGATTCCGTTGAGCTTGACAGTTCGATGAGTTAATGTGGTAATCTAAGGATCCCATGAGGCCATGATGGATTATACCACATCTTGACCAGCTCAACCCACCCCATGGGTCAACATCACATTAGGGCTACATAGTGGGACTGGGCCTGTCCAACTGCATTTGGTGTTATATGTAGGGTAGCTTTTGTACTTTCCAAAAAGGGCATGTGATTATCCGAAAAAATGGCATGTTATTCTACTTGTGTACTTCAAGAAATATCGTTTGCAGTTAAAAAATGAAAAGAGAAATGCCGGTTGTCAATTGTTGACCAACTCATTATTTCCCTGGCAACGCATGAGGCCATGGAAGTGGGGCAAAGTCCTATTCGGTGCAACAGAAACTAGTAGAGTTGTCGCACGCTATTTCCATGACAGTATTGGGACCGACTACTGACCAGTCGCCCAAAAAAGATTCAGGTAATGTCTGCGAGCCGTTCTATTAGAAATAGAGGGTTGGATCGCCATCTCCATCCTCCTTGTTTTCACATGTTCATCTCCTTCTACGGATAATCAGATCACAACCTCCCTTCTCGAGCCTGCCTACCACCTCTTCTCGGGTTGCCACCTGTCTGGGCCTTGCTGGTCGCACAATTGCCGTCTCCATGGGATAAAAATGAAACCCTTGCACCTGAAAACCTCCGACTCGCTTCCGCTTGAGACGTCGCGGCGAGCCACGTTGTCATCTCACCTCGATGCGCTACCCGCGGAGATGCCGTCTTTGACCTTGGTGCTATGGCTCGTCTCCTCCTTCCTTTTCCCACGAATCAATAGAACCCCGGCTATTGCGGATGATTCCTAGCTTTTCTACGTAAACGGTATGGCACAACACAGTGCTAGTTCAGGCCGGGTCAAAATCTAACGTACCGCATCAAGATATGTTCTAATAGAATTACATGCACCGACTAATAAGGGCGTGTTCGGATCTCCTCCACTCCTTTGAATCCTTAACTCCGCTCCCTGCTCCTGGATTATTGGCTCCGGCCCAAAAAAATCGGGAGTAGCTACCACGTTCGTTAACTAACTCCACTCCCTACACGACGGGGTGTGAGGTTCAGGTAGTTGCTGCGCGCTAGCGAGAAAATTGGATCAAGCGAACCTGGAAGTTTTGCGCGGGAGGCCAGGGAGTGGCACACGGAGCTCGGTTTCAACGACTCCGCCGGATTGAACTACAGTCTGCTCCGCTCCGCTCTTCTGACTCTGCGGAGTAGTAGCGTTCGGCACCGCTCGGCCCGCTCCTAGAGCAGAGCTGTGGAGCGGAGTGAATCCGAACACGCTCTAAGTTCACCAAAGACAAGGAAACTTCAGGTTGGGTCTTAGGTCCGGCCAAAGAAGACGAAGGCGTCCACGAAAACTGTTGCAACTTCGATCCCGTCGACACTTGCGGTTGTTGCTGCTTCCGATGGCGTGCCTCCTCCCCCACCACGTCATGCCCGGCCGCCAGCCGTGCAAGATGAGCCGTCGATGCCCGCCGCCACTGTCTCCAACATGCTCGACGAAATGTCCCAAAGGTAAAAAACCATGTTTTTAATTGTTCTTGTCATGCTCATATGCAAAGAATGTGAGATAGTGTGTATGTGCATTTGTAGTGTTGATGATGAAATATGCATGTGCGTGTCAAATGTTGCGACCGAATATTTGGCCCCTCAAAATTGTCCATAGCAAGAATATGATATTACCATTTGATGATGAGAACATTGACATGGAAGAAGAGGGTTTTGTTGGGAATGCGAAGGGACGAACCGCAAACTATTCCAATGCCGAAGATATGTTGATTTGTACCGCTTGGAAGCGAGTCTCCCTTGATGCATCCGATGAAAGTGACCAATCGGCGACCACATATTAGAACCACATCAAATAATTCTTTGATCAACGAAACACAAGTGGTCATTATCCATCGAGGGATACTATTTGGCACCGATGGTCCACTATCAACGCTGAATGCCAAAAATGGTCAGGTTGCTTGACCAATGTTGACCGCATGAACCCAAGTGGTTGCGATAAAAAATACATGGCAATTGGTTGCTACTTTCGAATTCTTTTTCATGAACCCAAGTGGTTTCATATGTTCCAAATTAACGAAGTTTATTTATTGTTATGTAGTTCATGTTTGCTCAAGGTTTGTTCCAAGAAAGAGGGAAGAACCGGAACAAGAAAAAGAGGAAAGGAAAATTGTTCTCTTTCCAACATTGCTAGAAATAGCTCAAGGATGAGGAGAAGTAGAAAAACCAAGAAGCTTTTGAACTTTCGAGGAGGAAGAACTTGGTTGTCGATCGTGAACACGAAGATGATGATGGTGGTGGTGGTGAGGAGGTGAGAAGGAACCTCACTCCTCACTCGGTTGCCAAAGCATATAGGCCTGATGAAAATAAAAAAGCAAAGGAATTAAAGTTCGGAGACAATTTGAAGCCATCCTCGTTGCGAGAAAAGAGTATGCTGAAGAAAAAAGGTTTTTGAAATTTAAAGAAATGGAGGAGAGGGCGAAGGTCGAGAGGCGAAAGGCGGCGATCGAGGAGAAGAGGGCGGTGACTGAGGAGCGGCTGGCGGCGAGAGAGGAGAGGAAGGTCAAGTTAGAGGAGAGAAAAGTGGTGGCCAAAGAGGTTAAGGTGGTGGAGGACAAAGCAAAAAAAAATGTTCATGGACACAAGTGGCCTCAAAGCAAACAAAACATCGTTTGTGAAGCTTTGTCATGACGAAAATGGTCGCGAAGAAGACCATGAGCATGAGGAACTCGATGGGTGGCCTTGGAGGAGGAATGGGTGGCATGGAAGGAGCAGTGGGTGGCTTCGAAGGAGCAACGAGTGGCATGAGGGAGGAATGGGAGGAGGAATGGGAGGTACCGTTGGTAACACAATGGGTGGCACAGGAGGCGGCTTCGGTGGCATGATGGGCGGTGTAGGAGGTGACTATGGTGGTAACATGATGGCATGAGAGGTGGCATTGGAGGTGGCTTAGGTGGAGGTGACGACATGGATGGATCACAAGCAAATGTTCACAATGTGCCAAGTGATAACGGTGTGAAGGAAGGAAATGATTATCTTCAAGCTAATGTTCATAATGTGCCAAGTGACAATGGAGAAGACGCAAGTTGAGAGGCCATGTTTATTTTTATGTTTATGTGTAAAAAACACTTTTCAGGATGTATATTTTTCTCCAACCACTTGTTATGATGTAAAATACATCATCTGTTGGAGAAGCTATTAGAAGACTTATTTTATGAATTTTATACAGTACGTTCAGTTGCACAACAATGGCTGAATTTTGCATAATCAACATTGCAAACACTTCCCATGATTTGACTGGTTTTTACAGTGACATGAAACAACACTGATCACGAATGCTGCTGAAGATGGCCTGATACCGAAAGACTTTGGACGCATACACTGATAATTAAGCAATGGTGTTTACTGATGAATAACAGACGAGGCGACCGGATACAATCCAGAAGCCATCACGTATATATGACGCAAAACTCACACATAGGTCGATCGACTTAATGGCAGACACACCTGTTACTATATGCAGTGCGGCACGTGTGGGATACTATATGCTTTATTAGTGGCGGGCAACGAAGCTCTTAATGGCGTCGATAAACTCCTGGGCTCGCTCCCCGGTGGTAGGGTCCATGTCGACGGCGAACTTGTTGAGGTAGAAGGAATGGCTCATGCCGCGGTTGATGAGCACCTCCACCTCCTTGCCGGCAGCACGCAGCGCGTCGCAGTACTCGAGGTTGGTGTCGCGGATGAGGTCCTTCTCCGCGACCGCCACCAGCATCGGCGGCAGAGGGATGGACTCCAGCGGCGGCGCGTTCGGGCCCATCGGGCACGTGTACGGGTGGTCCTTGGTGGCGCCCTTCGGCAGCGCCATGGCCAGGAACTTGTCCAGCATGTCCAGCGTGAAGAACACCGAGTCCGGCGTGTCCTGCAGCTCCGACTTGCTCCGCGTGGCGCGCACGAACCCCGGATGGATCGGGATGCCGCCGGCGACGCGGAGGGGCGCCCAGGCGTCCGCGCCGTCCTCGCCGACGCGGGCGGCCACGAGGTGGACGAGGTTGCCACCGGAGCTGTCCCCGACGAGGAACACGCGGGATATGTCCGCGGCCTCGCGGAGGAGCTCGGCCGCGGGGTCGTCGAGAGAGCCTTCGTCGGACATGGCGATGGACCGCAGCCGGCGGAGCACGTCGACGCCAGTGTATATCTGGGCAGGAAGGCGTTGCTCCGGGGCTAACGGGAGCTCGGCGGTGACGACCACGGCGGGCACGGCGCAGGCTAGGCGCGCGTAAAAGTGGTGGTACAGGACCCAGGACGGGTGGGAGATGCAGAAGCCACCGCCGTGGAGATGCACGATGACGGGGAGGCGGCCGACGCTGCCCGCGTCGACCTCGGGGAGGTACACCCGGAGGTTGGGCTCCCCGGGAAGGTCGTGGAGCGTGTGGCCGTCGCGGGGCACGGCGTAGGGCTGCACCGGCTGCATGAGCGGCAGTGCCTGCGGCGGGCCCGTCCAGGTGCGGTCGATGCTGCCGTCGTCCATCACGCGCAGCCAGCCGGACACCTCGTCCACCACCTTACGGCCGCTCGTCGGCGCCACGGTGGTCGCCTGGTGCTGCGATGCGGCGGCGGGGGCCATCGGTCCGGTCGTCGCTGTGGTGTATGTTGCGCGGCGTCGTGTGTAGGGTGAGGTACGGTGTGAGAGTGTGCTGGTTTGGTGGTGGCAACGGGGGAGGGGAGGTGGGGTTTTATAGGCGGTGGCGGTGGCGGAGCAGAGCGATCGTTAAGGTGGTCGTGTCGCGCTCTGCCGTTGAATTTTTTGGTGGGAAATTTCGAAGCGGGTGGCAGGGAATTTGATCGGAATTGTTGTGGCGGCAGTGCAGTTGGAGCTGGTAAAAAGGGCCAAAAAGGCAGTAGGTCGTGTGTCGCGTGGACTTGTGTGAAGCGCGTAGGCCGCGACCGAGGTATGATGTGGACGTGTTGGTCGTTCTCATGTTGTAAACACGCAGGACCAAACTCTAAGTCCCGAACTAGGGGTTGGAGCCCGTGCCGTGGACTCGACTACCACACCTTGGTCAGTCACAGTTCGGGGTCGGGGAATCACTTGTTTCTCACTACCA
>NC_057795.1:476787540-476797565 GCF_018294505.1 Triticum aestivum
CAACAACAACAATAACGATGACGATGAAGACAAAAACAACGACGATGACGATGACGACGACGACAACAACAACAACAACAACAACAACAACAACAACAACAACAACAACAACAACAACAACAACAACAACAACAACAACGACGACGACGACAACAACGACGACGACAACGACAACAATGACGACGATGATGACGATGACGACAACAACAACAGGTCACCGGATAGCAACAACCAGAGGGGGAGGAGGAGGACGGTGAGACGATGATCCGAATGATACATCTGGCGATCCAAACAATAAGGGTGATACGTCTCCAACATATCTATATTTTTTGCTTCTTCCACACTGTTATAGTATCAATCTTGGATGTTTTATAATCATTTCATAGCAACTTTATATCATTTTTGGGGACTAACCTATTGACATAGTGCCAAGTGCTAGTTGCTGTTTTTTGCTTGTTTTTTTACTTTGCGGAATATCCATGTCAAACGGAGTCCAAATGCAGTGAAACTTTTTGGAGATTTCTTTTGGACCAGAAGACAACTTGGGAGCCAAGGAAGCACCAGAGGGGAGGCACATGGGGCCCACAAGATACCAAGGTGTGCCCTGATGGGTTGTGGGGCCCATGGGGGTCTCCTCCACCGCCTCTCAGCACTTTAAATACCCAAATATTCCAGAAACCCTAGAGGAGTCGACAAAAACAATTAAAGATGCGGCAATTTCTAAAACTACGAGATCTAATCCCAGGCCTTATTTCAGCACCTTGCCGAAGGGGAACACGGTCACAGAGGGGTTCATCATCCTCATTGGTGATCCTCCTATGATGCGTGAGTAGTTCACCATGAGGGAGTCCTGGATACGGTGGTCCTTAGGTATCCGGCCTATTTGATATGGGCCAGACTGATGGGCTGTGAAGATAAAGCAGAAGACCATCCCCCGTGTCCGGGTGGGACTCCTATATGCGTGGATGGCAAGATTGGTGTCCGGATGTACTATTTCCTTCCCTTGTAAACCGACTTTGTACAACCTTAGGTCTCTCCGGTGTCTATATAATCCGGAGGGTTTAGTCCATAGAGGCTTTCAGAATATTTATAGGCTAGATAAGCTATGGTTTAGCCATTACGATCTCGAGGTAGATCAACTCTTGTAACCCTTATACTCATCGAATACAATCAAGCAGGACGTACGGTTTTACCTCCTTTAAGAGGGCCCGAAACTAGGTAAACATTATGTCCCATTGTCTATTGTTACCATTGATCCTTAGACGCTCAGCTTGGGCCCCCCTACCCGAGATCTGCCGGTTTTGACACCGACATTGGTGCTTTCTTTGAGAGCTCTGTTTTGTAGTCACAAAAAAGCGATCTATGGCTCGCCTTGTCATTAACGACAACATTACCTGTCGGGGGTTGGGTGCGACATATGCCAAAGGATGGCTTATCATGGTGGGAGCGAGTAGAACGTCGCCGGTGCCAGGAAACGGGATGAGGCGAAGGCATGCACGCTGGCGAATCTTACCCAGCTTCGGGGCTCTCCGGGGAGATAATACCCCTACTGCTGCTCTGCGGGGTCTCCGCATGATCACTAAAGAGTAGTGACTACAAGGTTGCTCCTAGAGCTGTATTCTGGAGGTAGGAGAAGGCAAGGCTAGCTCTCTCCTCCCTATATGATCTGGTCTAATGCTAATGGATGCGAACCCTTTGCATGGGTGCCCCGGGGGGTTTATATAGGCCTACCCTCCGGGGGTACAATGGTAATCCGGCTGGGCGCGGGTCCCAGCCGTCTGCCTCTCAGGCCACCATCTTCTACATTGACTGCTGGGGCCCGCCGACTAGTGGGCCCTGCCGACGAGTCCGACACTGTAGCCGTGCCTCTTATGACGCAGGCTTGGTCATGGGGTCGTGGCAACAGTGCCGCTGTCTATCGGGTGATCACTGTCGTCACTCCCCGTCTTGTCTGGTTAATGGCGCGTGGGGCCCATGGGAGAGGCTGGCTGACTCTAGGGAACCGACTCCCACAGGGCCGCCTTCGGGGCGTATCCGCCGCCTTCCATGTTCTCACTGACAGGCGGGTCCGCCGTCTCTGAGCCGTACAGGTAGGCCATCATGGCCACAGTGCACCGCCCACTGTGGCTGAGGTCAGGGCAGGCATGGCAACAGTGCCGGGCCACGCCGGAGATCTCCAGCGGTACGACACGCTGTAGCCATGCCGGCCCCACGTAAGCAGAAGGTGACGGCCATGCCGTGGTCATACCTGCCTCGCCTATCGCGACGAGAGTGGAGCCTCGGGCCGACTCTCTATAGCCGGCTCCTCCGGAAGTCGCCGGCCATGAGTTGGCTTATCTTGGAGTCGCCATGTGGGACTCGGCTTATCTTGGAGTCGCCATCTAAGACTCGGCTTATCTTGGAGTCGCCATCTGAGACTCGGCTTATCTTGGAGTCGCCATCTGAGACTCGGCTTATCTTGGAGTCGACATCTGGGACTTGGTTTGAGGGGCGTAGCCTGCCCCGATGTCTTGAAAGGTTCTAGGGCTCGGGCTAGCCTACCCGTGGCCCATTACTCCGACATTACCTCTGGAAGGAGCCTAACTTCAAGACAGATCCTCCAGCTCGGCGATTTTACCATGGGGGCCCGTACGGCCATTAAGCCAACAACACCTCCCATGATCGCCAAACACCACCTCCGCATCGGCCTTGAGTACTCCAAAAGATAGATTCGACATATGTCTCATCCTTAAACGAGCTGCTAGATCGCATCGCCGCCCTGGGGGTTTCAACAGACTACGGTCGGATCAGGCTTAAACCTGATCAGAGGGAAATCAATCTCCCGCCGATCACCCACCTGGTAGTAGGTGTCGAAGAACGAGCCAGTAACACTTCTTCCCCCATGTTAAAAACCAGATATGTTCGGGTCTCCGAACCCCTCGAGATGCATACCCCTCCTTCGGAGGTGATTCTGCATCCCCCAAAGTCAGGGTCGGACATAGGGTTTGGGGAGTGCCTGGATCTTCTTGGACCCGAACTAGTGACCTCGGAGATTTTGCAAGCTCTAGACACAGATTTGGGTTGGGATTCAAATTTTAGCCCACCCACCCCCCACAATCAATACTCTCCAAGCAATTCAGGCCCTCCACACATATATGACCTGATGTATGTACGACAACAACCTCAGGAAACTGTCCATCACTTTTGGGCCAGATTCCTACTTGTTAAAAACAAGATTAAAGATTGTTGCGACAATGATGTAGTCTTGGTCTTCCATTGCAATTGTACCGACAAGGGAATTCAGAATGCCCTCAACCGTCGTGGCATACAGAGCTTCACAAAACTATCACAGGTGGTACAACTGTACTACGCGATGGAAAGCACATGGAAGGCCCAGAAAACCCAACTGGAGCCTGCTGCCTTTAAGCAGTGTGCAACCCGGGCTAAACAGATACACCCTTGCGAGGCATCCGATCATCAATCCGTCGGCAGAAAAAACAAACCCTTTATGGGATACAGGTCTGTCCTTGAAGAAATCCTTGGCAAGCTCTGTCTAATACATGCAACTCCAAGTATAGACTCAACTCATAGTCTCCGTGCATGTTGGGTACTCCGGCAGGTAGCAAAGAGTGGGGAGGCCATCGTCACCGCCATCACTCCAGAGAAACACTCTCCGGAGAGGGATGATTTTAACGTCTGCATGGTCTTCGAGACCTTTTCTTCAAATAATCGGCGTAAAAGAGCACTTGCAACCGCCTCCTCTGGCTCCGGTTCGGCATGACAGTCGCCTCCTCTAGCTCCGGTTCCAGGTGCGGGACAGCCGCCTCCACCTCCGACGCCTACCCAGAACAGAACGCGACCTACGTCGTCTTCACAAGCCTCAGCAACGACAAGCGCAACGAGTGCCTCCTTCGGCAGGAGGTGAACACCGTCGTCCCGGCCAAACCAGAATTCATGCACTGGTCGGACCGCCCGGTCACCTGGACCCGGGAAGACCACTCGGTAGTCATGCCGAACCCGGGTGGCTACGCCCTCTGAGACTCGGCTTATCTTGGAGTCGCCATCTGAGACCTGGCTTATCTTGGAGTCGCCATCTGGGACTCGGCTTGAGGGGCGCAACCTGCCCCGATGTCTTGAAAGGTTCTAGGGCTCGGGTTAGCCTACCCGTGGCCCATTACTCCGACAGTAGTCCCCGAAGCTGGTGAGGCTCCGAGAATGACACGTTGTGGGGCCTCAATAGTTTCATTCTTCCGGTGGTGGAATCTGGGCTTCGCTTACCGTCTTCCTCTGGGCCGACTATTCGAAGTCGGATCCGCAGAGGGCCGTTTTGCTCTATAAAGAGCTCAAAATTCATGGTGGGAGACCAGGCGGCGTGCCTGATACGCTTCCCTGCGGCTGCCCGCTGCGGTCCTATCGCGTGGCACCACGCGGCGAGGGCAGTCTGCTTGCCCACGCGTGCGACGGGACGGGCCGTCAGGCGGGGCCCGCCACTACCGCGCCTCGGCACGCAAACGGATCCGCTGCGGCCGTGCGAACGGTTGGGCTTCTCACGTCGTTACTGCACGCAGTAACTTCGTGGGTAAATCATGGGGGACGGCGTGGGGTTCTGAGCGCAGTTAATCCCACACCCGCCCCATCGGCTTCTCAGCCTTCAAGGCTATAAGTAGGCGGGGGGGAGTGGAGCGGCAAGGCACGCGCGCCCATCCTCCCCGCTCCCCGTCTCCTCTTGCCTCCTCTCCTTCTTCTTGCCGCCGGCGAGGAGAACCACGCCGCACCAACAGCGATGAGCTCTTCCTCCGCCGCCGCGGCTCCGGCCGTGCGTTCCGGCGTGTGGGACGGCTCGGAGGTAGACGACGACCTCACCGAGTTCCTCCGCAAGACGCGCCGCCTCCCCGGTGCACACCTCGTGCAAGCCTGCACCGCGCCGGGGAGGGAGATATCGCCAGCGCCGGAGGAGGGCGAGCAGGCCATCTTCCGCTCGCACCTCATGCGCGGCCTGGGGCTGCCGGCGAGCGGCTTCTTCCGCTCCTTCTTGGAGTTTCACGGGCTCCAGCCGCACCACCTCACCCCGAACACGGTGGTGCTGCTGTCCGCCTTCGCCACTCTGTGCGAAGGTTTTCTCGGTGTTCTTCCCACCATCGAGCTGTAGGGAGAATTTTTCTCATCTAAGCTCGGCACGCACGTCGCCGGCGTGCCGGCTCAATGTGGTGCCTTCATCGCGATGCGGCGATCGACGGACGACAACCCCTTCCCTTCCATCTCGCTGATCAAGTCGGTGAAGATGTGACAGCGCTCGTACTTCTACGTGAAGAACATTGCCCCTGACGGCGACTGGATCAATCTGCCGCCTTATGAAGCCGGCGCACCAGCTGGGAGGCTCCCCAGCTGGTCTCATCGAGTCAAGACACTGACTCCCGCCGGAGCCACCGCTGTAGCGCGACTCCGAGTCTTGACGCAGTCGGAGGGCCTCGTCGGGGCCGACTTGCTGGCCGCCTTCGTGGCATGCCGAGTCCTCCCGCTCCAAGGCCGGCCTCATCTGATCAGTTAGATGAGCGGCCACCGAGACTCGAGTCGGATGAGCACCAAGGAGATGCCCCGCGCAGAGGTGGCAAACATGGTGAACCATATCGCGAACTGCGAGCTCGGGAAGGACTGGCAGTTCGCCAAGGAGCCGTACTCGCGCGCCAACCCCCCTCCAGTGGTAAGTCACATCTCCTTATTGCTTTGTCTTCTTTATAGCCGAATCCGACTTCTAATTTTTATTGGTTTCTTCTGAACTAGAACCCCCTCATACAACCCGCAGCCGGCGTCATGAGACCGCCCCGTGAGTTCGTCCCCGACCGAGCGGAGAGAGACGTCGATGACCCCGACTTGGGGGCGGCGGCGATGGAAGCCGACGCCGAAGGCGGAGGAGGAGGAGCGGGAAGCGGCCTCAGGCCCTCGACCACCTTCACCGACTGGCCTGAGGACAATGCTGGAGGGGAAGTCGTTCCGCGCCATCAGCCAAGGGTTGGCCCCTCGGGCGCGGGTTCCTCTGCCGGCTTGGCCGGCCAAGGCGGCACGAAGAGGCGCCACGCCGGGCCGAGTGCGCCTGGCGGCAAGTTGAAGAAGTTCAAGGGGGCGGCCGCCGCGACCAAGCGGGAGGAGGCGGCCGCGAAGGCCAACCGCTTCCGTAGGGAAGTGAGGAGGCCGCCGCTTGTCTCTGCGTAAGTTTTTTCTCCTTTGTCTTTATTTTCCTCCGATGAGTCTTGTCCGAGTTCTTATTTTACACTCCTCCCCTTTTTTCTTCAGGGCCCCCCTTTCCCTTGAACGGGTCGCTGTCCCCTCCGTCATGGGGTCGGCAGAGACGTCCGCCAATACTCGGCGGGTCGACCCCGCCGCCGACCTCCGGGAGGCGACGGAGCGAAACGCGCGGGAGAAGCGCGACGAGGAGGAGGCCGACCGCCTGGAGAAGGCGGAGCCGAGAAGGCGGCTGCCTCCGCCCAGAAGAAGCTGGAGGAGGCTGAAGCTGCCCTTGCGGCGAGACGGCGAGCTGAGGAGGCCGCACATCGCCAATCGGTGTTGCTCGTTGCCCCACTATCCTCCGCACCGCCGCCTCCGGAATTCACGGGGCAGATCGGAGAAGCCGGCACCGAGAACCTCGTCATGGAGAAGGAGAGCGGCGAGGCCTCCATGTCGGACACACTTGTGCCGCCGCCTCCGCCTCCCTCGCCGTCTGGGAGGGCCCACGGCAAATAGCCGGCAGGCCCGCCGGTGCCGCCGACTGAGGACGAGGTCGAGGCGAGGCTGCTTCTTCAAGTTGCCTCGCCAGTGCGCCGCCGCCTTGAGAAGGCGACTTCGGTGTCGCGGCCCCTGGAGGTCGGTGCCGCTAGCTCGGCCATCCCAGACGCCGAGGCGACGAGTGCCGCGCCCGTTGGGTGGGTGCGCGGAGGCGGCACGGGCCCGCTAAACCAGGCGCTTCTGGATGTCCAAGCAAAGCTGTGAGCCGAGGGCGACGCCCTCCAGTTCTGCACCAAGGCGCATCTAGCGTCGCGAGCGTCCGTCCGGGTATGTTTTCCTCTTTGATTCTTGTCTTTCTTGCTTCTTCTCTGTGGGGGCGCGCCAGCGCACCCACTGGGTGTAGTCACTGAGTTTCGGGCCGGCTGCTGAGCAGGCGGCTCGGAACTCCCTCTGGCGAGTTCCAAGTATTTATTTTTGTCTGAAATTTTTGTTTGCAGGAGTATCACAACCTCCGCGCCACTGCCTTCAACCGCAATGTTGAGGAGTTGAGCAAGCGGACTACCGACTTGACGGAAAGCCGGAGTAAGTTCTTTTTCTCTTCTTCGCGGGGGCGCACTGGCGCACCCGCGGGCTGTAGTCCCCGAGATTCGGGCTGACTGCTGAGCAGTCGGGCCGGATCTTCCCGGCGATCTTCTTTGCTGACGACTTATTCGTCTCTTTCTTTCGTTCTTCAGGGGCTAACGCCACTCTTCAGGAGCAGCTGGGTGAAGTTAACACTGCCTTGCGCGTCAAGGGGGAGGAGTGCAGCAAGCTTGTTGTGGAGCGCGATCTGCTCGCTGCGCAGCCGGCCGAGCAGAAGGAGCTGCTCAAGAAAAAACAGGACGAGGCCGAGAAGAAGGAGGCTGCTCTTCTGGCCGAGTTCGAGAGCGAGCGCTCCTCCTGGACTGACAAGGAGGCGATGCTGACCTCCGGCTTCCATGAGATCGAGGACATCGTTGATGGTGAGTTTCTTTCTTTGAGTTTCCGACTATGTGTCAGGCTGACTTCTGATTTTTTGACTTGCTTCTTTTTTGTCTTGGCGGACTTCTTCCCTGGCCACTCGCAGGCAGTCCCTCTGGCCATCGAGGCTGATCGTGAATCGCGGAGGGCAAGCGGCGAGGTGATTGCCGCCAACGCTCCCCTGACTGTCGATGAGCAGCTTCTGAGCATCGAGGCTCGTCTTCGTCCGGCCCATCGGCTGATGCGCCGGCTTCAGCGTGCCGGCGCCCAGGCAGTTGCCGCCCTGTGGCCAGACATGACGGCTCTGTGCACCGCCAGTCGGACTGCCGACTGGCTGGAGGTCGCAGTCGGCCGTCTTGAGGCCTGGAAGGGTTCCTCGGCCCGGGCCGGAGCGCGCCGGGCCTTGGAATTCGTCAAGGCGTGGTATCCGGGGCTGGACCTGGACCGTCTGGTCGCATTCTGGTCAGAGGCCCAGGCCGAGCTGGAGGCTGTGGAGGGCGCCCTTGTCGAGCGTGCGGCGGCAATCGCCGACTACACAGACACCAGTGTCTTTGTCCCTGAGCGGGCTGAAGGCGGCGAGGAGGTGCCGCCAGAGTGGTTCGGGATGAACCCAGAATATGGCGAGGACTCGGCGGAGGTGATTGACTCCAGCACTGAGGAAGAAGGTGAGGCGGGGGACGAAGGCGAGACAGAGGCGCCAGAAGACGAAGCGGGCGACCAGCCTCAGCTCGACCACGCCTCTAGCAATGAGCCGCGTCCGACCGGGCCGACTGCCGCTGGCGGCGATCAAGCCGAGACTGCCCAGCCGGCTGCCTCGGCGCCTGACACCGCCATCTCCTCCGACCCTCCGAACCCGTCTACTGCTCCCTAGGCTGCCTTCTGGCTTTATTTTATCTGCTCTAGGAAGTCTTTAAGGAACTTGTTAATTTGCACAATTCCACCCTCGGGGTGTATTTTGAACTTCTGTCTGAAGATTCGGCCAATGGGCCTATGCTATGTAAATATTAATCCGAGTTCTATCTTTCCTTGCTCATTTCTCCTTTGGCTTTTTTCCTTTGCCGCCTTCCCCTAGTTGCCGCTTTGTCAGCCGGATAACCGCTCTGCGGACTGCCGCTGGACCAAATGCCTCGCTACCTTGGGGAAAGCAAGTACTTGCCTTTCATTGGAGTTTATTTAACAAGTTGGATAGAAAGCGGCAAGCCGAATACTCGCGAGTCGGCTTGTGAAAGGGGACTGGAAGCCAGCTTAGGCTATGTTAATATTTTAGGTCCTTAGCCATTTTTTGTGTGAACGCCCATTCATCCTTACTCCTGCCTACCAAACAGTCGCTCTGCGAGCTGCGGCTTCTGGCAGGAGACGGTTTAGGCGCCGCACACTACTTGTCCGACTTTAGGAAACATTTCATAGCGCCAGACGGCGAGTCCCCGACTAGTCGAACCCGGCGCCAAGCGGCGTAGCAAGAAGTAGCATACTCGAAGGCATAATTCTTATCATACAGATAATCAAAAGGGGCAGTCCGCCTCCTCTGGCTCCGGTTCGGCATGACAGCCGCCTCCTCTAGCTCCGGTTCCAGGTGCGGGACAGCTGCCTCCGCCTCCGACGCCTACCCAGAACAGAACGCGGCCTACGTCGTCTTCACAAGCCTCAGCAACGACAAGCGCAACGAGTGCCTCCTTCGGCAGGAGGTGAACACCGTCGTCCCGGCCAAACCAGAATTCATGCACTGGTCGGACCGCCCTGTCACCTGGACCCGGGAAGACCACTCGGCAGTCATGCCGAACCCGGGTGGCTACGCCCTCTGAGACTCAGCTTATCTTGGAGTCGCCATCTGAGACCTGGCTTATCTTGGAGTCGCCATCTGGGACTCGGCTTGAGGGGCGCAGCCTGCCCCGATGTCTTGAAAGGTTCTAGGGCTCGGGTTAGCCTACCCGTGGCCCATTACTCCGACAGTAGTCCCCGAAGCTGGTGAGGCTCCGAGAATGACACGTTGTGGGGCCTCAACAATTTCATTCTTCCGGTGGTGGAATCTGGGCTTCGCTTGCCGTCTTCCTCTGGGCCGACTATTCAAAGTCGGATCCGCAGAGGGCCGTTTTGCTCTATAAAGAGCTCAAAATTCATGGTGGGAGACCAGGCGGCGTGCCTGATACGCTTCCCCGCGGCTGCCCGCCGCGGTCCTATCGCGTGGCACCACGCGGCGAGGGCAGTCTGCTTGCCCACGCGCGCGACGGGATGGGTCGTCAGGCGGGGCCCGCCACTACCGCGCCTCGGCATGCGAACGGATCTGCTGCGGCCGTGCGAACGGTTGGGCTTCTCACGTCGTTACTGCG
>NC_057795.1:477079057-477159764 GCF_018294505.1 Triticum aestivum
GGGATTTGGATACCCATGTTGGCTCCCACATGTTCCACGATGATCTCATCGGATGAACCATGATGTCAAGGACTCAATCGATCCCGTATACAATTCCCTTTGTCTAGCGGTATTTTACTTGCCCGAGATTTGATCGTCGGTATCCCAATACCTTGTTCAATCTCGTTACCGGCAAGTCTCTTTACTCGTTCCGTAACACATCATCCCGTGATCAACCCCTTGGTCACATTGTGCACATTATGATGATGTCCTACCGAGTGGGCCCAGAGATACCTCTCCATTTACACGGAGTGACAAATCCCAGTCTCGATTTGTGCCAACCCAACAGACACTTTTGGAGATACCTGTAGTGCACCTTTATAGTCACCAGTTACGTTGTGACGTTTGATACACCCAAAGCATTCCTACGGTATCCGGGAGTTGCACAATCTCATGGTCTAAGGAAAAGATACTTGACATTAGAAAAGCTTTAGCATACGAACTACACGATCTTTGTGCTAGGCTTAGGATTGGGTCTTGTCCATCACATCATTATCCTAATGATGTGATCCCGTTATCAACGACATCCAATGTCCATAGCCAGGAAACCATGACTATCTGTTGATCACAACGAGCTAGTCAACTAGAGGCTCACTAGGGACATATTGTGGTCTATGTATTCACACGTGTATTACGATTTCCGGATAATACAGTTATAGCATGAATAAAAGACTATTATCATGAACAAAGAAATATAATAATAACACTTTTATTATTGCCTCTAGGGCATATTTCCAACAGAAACATCGCGATGGGGGGGTTCTGGAGGAGAGGGACGACGCCAAGGGAGGGGGAGGCACGACAACCGGTGGGTGGGTTTAGATGGTGGGGCGGGCACAGAGGATTTTGGCGGCGCGTGGAATGCGGGATTTGGGAGGATTTCGGCGAGGCGAGCAGTCGATTTGGGAGGATTTCAGCGGCGCTAGGAGAGGATTTCGGTTGCGCGTGTGATTTTTGCTAAGTCCCGTGCCTTTTGTGCTCTGTGAGTGAAACATGTAAGCCGAGTGTTAAATTGTAGTACATGGTTTACATTCTTATTTCATTACAACTATTTTATTTATTTTCTTTTACTTTTTGTATTTTCCTTTTACATTTTTTTGTAGTTTATTTATAAAAACTAGTTGGACCGGTTAGTTTTTCAAAAAATAGGTCAGGCAGGTTGGCTTTTCTACATACCGGTCGATCAATGTTTTGTCCACAAACAAACGCTATCGGACGCCACCACACCCCTTCGCTACCACATTTGTCTGGCGCCACACCGCAGCGACGCCGTCCCTCTGTTTCTGCGATCTACAATTCTCTCATGTTCTCTTTCAACCCTCCCTCGCATGTTTTTTGGAAATGAGCCGATCCGTATGGCCCGCGTGATATGCGCCTTTGACTGGAGTCAAGAGGGGTTTGACCAGGGTGAACTCCTCTTGGATTGTTTTATGGTAGGCCATGGTGACATGTCGTAATAATTTTTTAGCACACGACTTAAGAAGATTCTCTCCCGATGATGCCAAGTGTGGCATCAGCATTGTAGGTGGATAACCTTCCCACATGATTGTCGTGTACGTGTGGCAAGTGCCGCACCAAAGTTTTGTATCACAAGCTAGACCATGTTGACAAGATAGACAAAGTTTGATCACATGACTTCACAAGAATCTCTCCCGGTGGCGTTAAGTGTGGCACTAGCATTGTAGGTGCAGAACCTTTCTATGGTATTGTCGTGTTTGTGAGGCAAGTGTCGCATCAAAGTGTTGTATTGTGTATGTAGACATCACACCACCCTTTCATACATATATTTGGGCTCCATGCACGTGGGTCTCCTCTTTCGACACTGATACGTCTCTATCGTATCTACTTTTCCTAACGCTTTTACTCTTGTTTTGGACTCTAAATTGTATGATTTGAATTAATCTAACCCGGACTAATGTTGTTTTCAGCAGAACTACATTGGTGTTGTTTTTGTGCAGAAATAAAAGTTCTCGAAATGGAATGAAACTTTTTGGAGATTTTTATACAATAAAATAAAAATACTAGAGCCAAGAACCACCGGAGGGGGGGTCCCTGGGAGAGCACAACCCACCAGGGCGCGCCCCCTCCTGGCGCGCCCAGGTGGGTTATGCCCACCTGGTGGCCCCGCTGACCCTATCTCCGACGCTATAAATCCTATTTTTGGAGGAAAAAATCGGGGAGAAAGAATTATCGTGTTTCACGAGATGGAGCCGCCGCCGCCTCTTGTTCATCACCGGGAGGCCAGATCTGGAGTCCGTTTGGGGCTCCGGAGAGGGTAATCTTTGATCTTCGTCATCACCAACCCTTCTCCATCGCCAATTCCATGATGCTCCCCACCGGGAGTGAGTAATTCCTTCTTAAGCTCGCTGGTCAATGAGGGAGTTGGATGAGATTCATCATGTAATCGATTTAGTTTTGTTAGGGCTTGATCCCTAGTATTCATTATGTTCTGAGATTGATGTTTCTATGACTTTGCCGTGCTTAATGCTTGTCACTTTGGGCCCGGCTGTCGTGATATCGGATCTGAACCGTTTATATTATCACCATTATATCTATGTTCTAGATCCGATCTTGCAAGTTATAGTCACCTATTACGTGTTATGATCCACAAATCCCGGAGTGACAGTATTCGGGATACTTGTCGGTGATGACCGTAGTTTGAGGAGTTCATGTATTCACTATGTGTTAATGCTTTGTTCCGGTTCTCTATTAAAAGGAGGCCTTAATATCCCTTGGTTTTCTTATGGACCCCGCTGCCACGGGAGGGTGGGATAAAAGATGGCATGCAAGTTCTTTCCATAAGCACATATGACTATTTACGGAACACATGCCTAAATTATATTTATGAACTGGAGCTATGATGTATCGCCCTAGGTTATGACTGTTATATGATGAATATCATCCAACAAATTCACCGATCTAATGCCTACGAGTTTGTCATATATTGTTCTTGCTAAGTTACCATTGCTATTGCTATTGTTACACTTGCTACAAAATCATTGCTATCACTGTTACCGTTACTGTTACTGTTACCACTGCTATCAAAATTATCATATTACTGTGCTACTGATTATCTTGCTACAGATAATTAATCTCCAGGTGTGCTTGAATTGACAAGTCAGCTACTAATACTTGCAAGTATTCTTTGGCTCCCCTTGTGTCGAATCTATAAATTTGGGTTGAATACTCTACCCTCAAAAATGGTTGCGATTCCCTATACTTGTGGGTTATCAAACACTCCCTCGCATGGTTTTTGGAGATGAGCCAATCTGTAGGGCCCGTGCGATCTACGCCTTTGAACCTACTCGAGAGGGGTTTGGTCGGGGTGAACTTCTATTGGTTTGTGTTACGGTAGTCCATGGTGAGATGCTAGACCAAGTATGAGCACATACCTTCTCAAGATTCCCCACCAGCAGCGTTAAGTGTAGAACCAACACTATAGGTGCAGAACCTTTCTGCGGTATTGTCGTGTTTGTGAGACAAGTGCTGCATCAAAGTGTTGTATTGGGTATGTAGACATGACACCACCCTTTCATACATATATTTGGGATGCATGCATGTGGGTGTGCTCTTTTGACACTTGCTTGTGTGGTTTTCGGAGATGAATCGATCCGTAGGGCCCGCATGATCTACGCCATTGACTCGACTCAAGAGGGGTTTGCTCGGGGTGAACTCCTCTTGGTTTGTGTTATAGTAGGCCATGGTGACATGCTAGACCAAGTTTTAGCACATGACTTCACAAAATTTTCTCCCGGTGGTGCTAAGTGCAGCATTAGCACTACGGGTGCAGAACCTTTCTGCGGTGATGTCATGTTTGTGAGGCAAGTGTCCCATCAAAGTTTTGTATTGGTTTGTAGACATCACACCGCCCTTTCATACATATATTTGGCCGCATGCATGTGGGGTCTACTCTTTCGACACCCCCTTGCATGGTTTTCGAAGATGAGCCTATTCGTAGGGCCCGCATGACCTACGCCTTGGACCCGAGTCGAGAGGGTTTGATCAGGGTGAACTCCTCTTGGTTTGTGTTACAATAGGCCATGGTGACATGCCATACCACTTTTGAGCACATATGACTTCACGAGATTCTCTCCCAGTGGCGGTAAGTGCGGCACTAGGATTGCAGGTGCAGAATTGTCGTGTTTGTGAGGCAAGCTAGCGACGCATCAAAGTTGTGTATTGGGTATTCAAACATCACACCACCCTTTAATACACATATTTGGACCACATGCAGGTGGTGTGGTCTTCCTACCCTTCCTCTCACGGGTTTCGGAGATGAGCCGATCTGTAGGAGTCGTGTGATCTACGCCTTTGACCCAACCAGAGAGGGGTTAGATGGGGGTAAACTCATATTGGTTAGTGTTACGGTAGTCCATGGTGACATTCTAGACCAAGTTTGAGCAGATACCTTCTCAAGATTCCCCACCAGCGGCCCTAAGTGCAACACCAACACTGTATGTGTAGAACCTTTCTGCGGTATTGTCGTGTTTGTGAGGCAAGTGCCACATCAAAGTGTTGTATTGGGTATGTAGACATCACACCACCCTTTCATACATATAGCTGGGACGCATGCATGTGGGTGTGCTCTTTCGACCCTTGCTCGCATGATTTTCATAGATGAACCGATCCATAGGGCTCGCGTGATCTACACCTCTGACCCGACACGAGAGTGGTTTGATCAGGCTGAACCCCTCTTGGTTTGTGTTACGTTAGGACATGTTGACAGTCTAGACCAAGTTTGAGCACCTGACTTCACAAGATTCTTTCCCGGTGGCACTAAGTGCGGCACTAGCACTACATGCGCAAAACCTTTCTATGGTACTGTCATGTTTGTGAGGCAAGTGTCGCATCAAAGTGTTGTATTGGGTATGTAGACATCACACCACCCTTTCATACATATATTTGGCCCACGTGCATTTGGGTGTGCTCTTTCGACACTCCCTAGCATGGTTTTCAGAGATGACCCAATCTGTAGGGCCCGTGCGATCTACGCCTTTGACCCGACTCGAGAGGGGTTTGATCGGGGTGAACTCCTCTTTGTTTGTGTTGCGGTAGGCGATGGTGACATGCTAGACCAAGTTTGAGCACATGACTTAACAAGATGCTCTACCAGTGGCGCTAAGTGCAGCACCAGCACTGCAGGTGGAGAACTATCGTGTTTGTGAGGCAAGCTAGCGACACATCAAAGTTGTGTATTGGGTATTCAAACATCACAACACCCTTCCATACACATATTTGGACCACAAGCAGGTGGCGTGGTCTTCCAACCCACCCTCTCACGGGTTTCAGAGATGAGCCAATTCATAGGGCCCACGTGGTCTATAGTAGGTGTAGAACATTCCCGGGGGACTGTCGTGTTTGTGAGGCAACTGGTAAATAGAGAGAGATTGAAAAATTAAGGGCATCAAAATAAGACCAATGATAATAGTAAGTGGCGGTAAAGAGAGAGAGAGAGAGATAGAAAAATTGAGGGCATCGAAAATAAGACCCATGCACACTTGTCGGGAGAAAATGAGTGAGGAAGAATCAAAGAACGGAATGAAATACTATTCGAATAGTAAACATAAATGCAACGGAAATCACCTTGAAACTATTTTTGCATTAAAAAATAGGTTTGCAAAAATTCTTCAAAATGTAAGCCAAATACATGCATGAAGCACTTGACTTATATGCCTTGTAAGCCGAGTGTTTATTGAGGGCACACGGCTTATATGTCATGTAAGACGAGAGTATTCACATGCCACACGGCTTATAGGGTGCTCCGTGACGGCGCCGTCAAACACCTTCATTGTAGACACATGACGGATATCATTGTCGGGTTCATGCTGTAAGCCGAGTGCTTTTTCGTGTAGAAGTCGTATGCCGCGTGTAAGCTGAGGTCTTTTGGAGACCAGTCGGCTTACATGATACTATAAGCCGAGTGTCGCTTGTTTGCCGAGTGTTATTCCTTTGGCACTCCGCTTAGAGCATCTCCAACAGCCGCCCCAAACAACGCGCGCGCGCGGTAAACACAGCTTTTAGCGCGCGCGGGGCGGTTTGCTGCGCTCCAGCGGTCGCAGGAAACAAGCGCGCGCGGGAACCGTTTGCGCGCGCGCGCGAAAAGGCGTCAGCTCGCGCGCAAGATTTGGCGCACCGCTTCGCGCGCGCCTATAAAAGTGTTGCGCGCGCCACGCACCTTCTCCACGCTTCCTCTTCTCCTCTCCCTCTCCCCTCTCTGCCACGCGCCGCTCCAGCGCCCCGCCACCGACGCGCCGCTCCAGCTTGGACAAGGCGTCGGCGGAAGGCGTTGGCGAATGCGCAGTCCGACCTCGTTGCAGCAGGTGGGCATTCGTTCTTCACGCCGAACGATGAGCTGTGGCTGGACATCTGGCTAACTACCTCGGACGACACCGCCGAAGATGATAGTGATGATGATGATAGCGACTTAGAGTAGTTTTTTTTAATGCAATCTATGTTTATCGTTTGTCGTTTTTATTATTTAAATGCAATCTATGTTTCGGATGTAAAATATCTTTGTATTGTTTAAAATCTATGCAATTTATCTAGTTTTTTTTTAATCTATGCCTACATTTCTAGTTTGTAGAACGAGCGCGCGCGCTGCATTTTTGTGCGCTGCTGGAGCGGCACGCGCGCGCTGCATTTTAACGCGGCTACTGGAGCGGGCGCAGCGCGCCGCGCCAAACCAGGCGGTGGGCGCGCGCTAAAGCTGTTTTTTGCGCGCGCCGCGTTCGGCATCTGTTGGAGATGCTCTTAGAGAGCCATAAGCCTAGTGGCTGAAAAAGAGCTCACGGCTTATAGAGTAACACACGGCAAAATGTGATTTTCCTTGTAGCAACAGAAGCCATCACGTATATATGGTCGTAAAACTCACACATCGGTCGATCGACTTAATGGCAGACACACCTGTGGGATACTATATGCAGTGCGGCACGTGCGGGAAACAATATGCCTTTTTATGCTTTATAAGTGGCGGGCGACGAAGCTCTTGATGGCGTCGATGAGCTCCTGGGCTCGCTCCCCGGTGGTAGGGTCCATGTCGACGGCGAACTTGTTGAGGTAGAAGGAATGGCTCATGCCGCGGTTGATGAGCACCTCCACCTCCTTGCCGGCAGCACGCAGCGCGTCGCAGTACTCGAGGTTGGTGTCGCGGATGAGGTCCTTCTCCGCGACCGCCACCAGCATCGGCGGCAGAGGGACGGACTCCAGCGGCGGCACGTTCGGGCCCATCGGGCACGTGTACGGGTGGTCCTTGGTGGCGCCCTTCGGCAGCGCCATGGCCAGGAACTTGTCCAGCATGTCCAGCGTGAAGAACACCGAGTCCGGCGTTGGCTGCAGCTCCGACTTGCTCCGCGTGGCGCGCACGAACCCCGGGTGGATCGGGATGCCGCCAGCGACGCGGAGGGGCGCCCAGGCGTCCGCGCCGTCCTCGCCGACGCGCGCGGCCACGAGGTGGACGAGGTTGCCACCGGAGCTGTCCCCGACGAGGAACACGCGGGATATGTCCGCGGCCTCGCGGAGGAGCTCGGCCGCGGGGTCGTCGAGAGAGCCTTCGTCGGACATGGCGATGGACCGCAGCCGGCGGAGCACGTCGACGCCAGTGTATATCTGGGCAGGAAGGCGTTGCTCCGGGGCTAACGGGAGCTCGGCGGTGACGACCACGGCGGGCACGGCGCAGGCTAGGCGCGCGTAGAAGTGGTGGTACAGGACCCAGGACGGGTGGGAGATGCAGAAGCCACCGCCGTGGAGCTGCACGATGACGGGGAGGCGGCCGACGCTGCCCGCGTCGACCTCGGGGAGGTACACCCGGAGGTTGGGCTCCCCGGGAAGGTCGTGGAGCGTGTGGCCGTCGCGGGGCACGGCGTAGGGCTGCACCGGCTGCATGAGCGGCAGTGCCTGCGGCGGGCCCGTCCAGGTGCGGTCGATGCTGCCGTCGTCCATCACGCGCAGCCAGCCGGACACCTCGTCCACCACCTTACGGCCGCTCGTCGGCGCCACGGTGGTCGCCTGGTGCTGCGATGCGGCGGCGGGGGCCATCGGTCCGGTCGTCGCTGTGGTGTATGTTGCGCGGCGTCGTGTGTAGGGTGAGGTACGGTGTGAGAGTGTGCTGGTTTGGTGGTGGCAACGGGGGAGGGGAGGTGGGGTTTTATAGGCGGTGGCGGTGGCGGAGCAGAGCGATCGTTAAGGTGGTCGTGTCGCGCTCTGCCGTTGAATTTTTTGGTGGGAAATTTCGAAGCGGGTGGCAGGGAATTTGATCGGAATTGTTGTGGCGGCAGTGCAGTTGGAGCTGGTAAAAAGGGCCAAAAAGGCAGTAGGTCGTGTGTCGCGTGGACTTGTGTGAAGCGCGTAGGCCGCGACCGAGGTATGATGTGGACGTGTTGGTCGTTCTCATGTTGTAAACACGCAGGACCAAACTCTAAGTCCCGAACTAGGGGTTGGAGCCCGTGCCGTGGACTCGACTACCACACCTTGGTCAGTCACAGTTCGGGGTCGGGGAATCACTTGTTTCTCACTACCAGCAGCAGATTATATAGTAAAGTAAGACAAATTTTCTCTGGCCTCTGTGGCTTGACACGTCAGGTGCGAACGAATTAAATCGTCCCGGGCATTTTTCGTGGGGCTGGCCAGCCGCGCACGGGCACGGCGGCATGGGTCGGAGTCGGACTAGCACGGAACATGATTTAAGTGGGGATACACACACAAGTTGATGCGACACGTCACCATCATCCATATTTCTGTGTGCTTCACGAGTAAATGCGTCCCGGACCGATGAGGCTGATTGGTAGACATATCATCGCTGCATGTGTGACATGTCACGAAGGATAATTTTTGCATGCTTCACGAGTACAGACGCGCCCTGAAGAGATAGCTGATGATAGGCATACAAGTGGTTCTCCTCCTCGCCTTTATACTGTCCAAGCACTATTTTTAGATTTGATAGTTTTTTTCTTGCGGGGGGGACTTTAGATTTGATATTTATAGGCTGAAACATCATGATTTCAAGGATACTGTTAAGCAAATCTGAAAAAAAATACTTCAAGGCTCTCAATATGTATGATGCTATTCAAGCCACAAACAAGGGGGAGAGGATTTGTGGCACGCAAGTGCAAGGGCACTCACGTCCTTAGTGCCAGCTTTTTATTTTGGCTTTATTTTTAAAGTTTTATATAACTTAAATTAAGTTTTGTTTTATATTCGTGTTCTCGTGACCAGCTCTTTCAAATAAGGTCCATTATTAATATATTTGAACGACTTCTCAAAAAAATAAGTTAAGTTTCCCTGCTTGAAACTTAGTACGAGCAATCGATAAAAACCGTCATTTTGTGTCTATGGCCGACAGATTTTTTTTTTGCTTAAAACTATATCTCTGAAAATGGTAAAACTTGCCATTTTAGATGCAAAAAACGTAAGTTTCAAACGTTGTAAATTAAAACTTACTACGCCCTCATGTGGGATTGAACTAATGCACGAATCGCGAAGCAAAACGAGCGGGGCAACGGGAGGTGAGTGCCCTTGCACTCCCGTGCCCCTGCGAATTTCCAACAAACACGGTGATACTTTTCTTTGATACTATAATGAGGAATTTAGGGAACTTACAACTTAGGAGTAGAATGCTATGACTATATGAAAGGAGCACCTGCTTCTGCTGTGCTTCAGCTCCCGTCCTGCCAACAAATTTATTGGAAATAGAAAACCACAATCAGACGGATTAATATGGAGAAATGTAGTTCCAAGTTTTTCCACGCTAAAGCAATAATTAAATGCAGGCACAACCTCATTGTTAATCTACAAGATGAACAAGGTCAAGAACATTCTAGCCATTCTGCCAAGGCAGCAATTCTCTAAAGGGCATTCAAACAAAGACTACACTCCCCTATGGTCACTCATAGCCCACTGAACTTAGACTCACTTACTGATAAATGATTTGCTTTGCCTAGATGTTCCTTTTCCAACGAGGAAATTGATGATGTAGTACATAATTTTCCATCGGATAAAGCCCATGGGTCTGATGCTTTCATTCCTGATTTTGTGAAAGCATGTTGCGATATCACTGTTGAGGACTTTTATTGCCTCATTGATGATTTTTATTATGGCAAAGTCAAGTTTCAGAGTATGAACTATTTTTTATCACTTTGATCCCAAAACGTGATGCCCAAATGCAAGCTAGTGATTTCAGACCTATTTCTTTACCGAATTGTCCCATTAAGATCATCATCAAGCTATTGGTCAACATGTTACATAAAGTGGTTTTAAAGCTTATATACCTGAATCAATATGGTTTTCTTAAGGCGATCCATACAAGATTGCCTTGCTTGGGCATATACTTGCATCAATGCCATCAATCTGGAAAAGAAATAGTCATCCTCAAGCAGGATTTTGAAAAGGCTTTTGGCATGACTGAACTTCAAACTCTGAAATAAATTGTCGTTGCTAGAGGCTTTGTGCCAAGCTGAATAAAATGGATGGATATCTTTGGGCCTTGTTTTTTCGTCAATTTTGCTCAATGGAATACCAAGGAAACAATTTCTCTACAAAAGGGTATTATATAGGGTGATCCCCTTTCACTTTTGATCCTTGTGCTAGCTGTTATTGCAATCTATTTTAAATGAGACCATGGATAACAGTTTGATTGAATCACCTCTCAAGAGACATCTCTAACTTTTAGTTTGTTCAATATGTTGATGATACTATAATACGTTTGCATGCGTGCAATCTTCATATATTCAATAAATTCAAAACCTCCTCATGCACTTTTTTTCTTACACTGGACTCAGACTCAATTATGCAAAGTCTATCATGGTCCCTATTAATGTTAATAAGCTAAAAATGCAAGAATTGGTAAGTATCTTAGGATGCTCCATTGGCAGCTTCCCTAGCACATGTCTCGAATTGCCCATTGGCACCTGCAAGCCTAGAGTAGAAGACTTCACACCAATGACACAGAGAGTTGAAAGATGATTGACTAGATGCTCCACACTGCTTTCATATAGAGAAAACTTACACGTGTTAAATCTATTTTTACTAGTCTTCCAACTTTCTTCATGTGATCTCTGTCATTACATATCTCTGTGATCAATCAAGTAAATAAATACATGCGAACTGAGTGTAGCTCAGATGGTTAGGTTCCTTGTGGTGGAACCAGCCCACCAGTGTTCAAGTTCTAGACTTGGCACTGATGCTCGTGTTTTCCTGAATTTATTTTAGGCTTTCCGACGATGTTCATTCAGTGGGAGGAGATGTTTCCGTCGACTGCAAGGGGCCTGTGGTGGCTTTGTCAACTCAAGATGTGGTGCTGGCTCAGTATCTCGGAGGTGCTCGTAGGGATAGGATGTGATTGCGTTCATATAAGTGAGTGTATGTGGGCATTTGCGATTGTATTGTGTTAAGAACATGTAAATAAATACACCATACACTGCTTTTGCAGGAAATATATCACGGAGGATAAGCGATCTGCCCTCATTTCTTGGGACATAATTTATAAACCAAACGACCAAGGAGGCTTGGGAGTTCTTGATATATTTTTTGAAACGGAGTCAAAAGATTTGCCTAATCTATTGATGAAGCAGAAGAGAATTGTCCAGTTAATTAATGAAAAATTGGACGAAACCCGTCAGAATCTGCTGAGCGGCACTTAGCTAATACCCCACGTACAACTCAACATGGTGGCAATGGTCAAGATGGCACCGTGGCATCATTGTCAGCACTTCTTCCCAACATGCATCATCGGCCTCCCTAAACTCTGAGCAAGTGACCCCGACTACCAAAGACAAACATCAATCCAATCCTCGTCGTAGAGGCAGTGAGGAAACACAAGAGGCCCGTGCCAAAAACTCAATTACCCTGCCGGAGAGTCCTTGATATTGAATCACATAACAAGGCCCTACGTATTAAGCATCTACATTAAGCGGATCCTTTAACATTAAAAAGGAAAGTTAAAGAAGCTACAATCCCTTAACTTTTTTCTTTCAATCCATGTGATTAAGTCTAAAATGATTTAAATTAATGTGCAAAGTACATATTTAATGTGCACACTCATAATTATTACACACAAACAATTTGATGGTGAAATAAAATTTATTATAGGTTATTTATATCTACAGTACATAACAATAGTAAATAATCTGCTAAACATCTCTAACATTCCTTCTCCATTTTACACCAGGATTGCACTGTAGCACCGTGACTTTGCTGTAGATCCTCTAACATTAAGAAGGAAAGTTAGAGAAGCTACAATCCCCCAACTTTTCTTCTTTCAATCCATATGATTAAGTTTAAATTAATGTGCAAAGTACATATTTAATGTGTACACTCATAACTATTACATACAAACAAATTGATGGTGAAATAAAATTAATTATAGATTATTTATATCTACAGTTCATATCAATAGCAAATAATCTGCTAAACATCTCTATCTTCCTTCTTCATTTCACACTAGGATTGCACTAAAGTACCGTGACTTTGCGTCTATAAATTAGATGATCTGGCTCTGAAATGGACATTGCAACACATAACAAGGTCCAAGGAGTGTGCTTCATATGCATATGGAGACTATACGACGACTCTACAATGTCAAGGTGGAAGCGAATGCATCTTAAAAGAAACCCGACCAACTTTTGCAATGTCAAGGTGGAAGCGAATACATGTAAAGAGTGAAATGTTAAAAAACTGACGTCAATTTTTTAAGATTTCCCAACAAACTCAGAATCGCCATGTGAAAACAAATAGAAGTATCATGCTGTTTGTAAGAATTTACTATGCTACGAAAAGAAAATTGTCATGTAGTTAAAAAAATGACAGGAATATTGTCACGCTTCGCAGAGTAACTGTCATGCGCTCGGTCAGAATCTGACGGTCCTAAGGACGTTCGCTGGAATCTCTACTATCTAAAAGAAACAGAGCGTTTCGTTTCTACTCTTAGATCATCTCCAACTGTTGCGCCAAAAAACGCGCGCGGGGTAAAATGCATAGTTAGCACGCGCGGCAAGTTTTCGCGCGCTCCAGCGATGGCGGAAAACAACCGCGTGCGGTAAACGTTTGCGCGCGCGGGGGAGAAAGCTGGAGGGCGCGCGATAGATTTGGCGCGCCGCTTCGTGCCCGCCTATAAAATGCGGCGCTCACCACGCGCTCCACCACACTGCCACACGCCCATTTTTCCCGCCTCCTCTCCACTTCCTCGCCGCATCAACGCCCCGCCACCATGGCGCCACCATGCCGTCGCGCCGCCGGGGATCTTCGGGCTACCGCGGCGTCCGCGAGCGCCCCTCCGGCGCCTACTACACCGAGATCCGGTTCAGCGACGTCCGCCTCGGCCTCGGCACGTTCCAGACCGCGCACGAGGTTGCCCGCGCGTACGACGCGGCGGTGTGGCGCCTAGGAAGGCCTCGCGCGCAGTTGAACTTTCACGACATCTACACGCGCGAGCAGGCGCAGCGCGTCGCCCCTCCGCCTCGTCTGATTACAGACCAGGACCGTGAGGATCACCATCGGCGGCAGCGCCGCCTCCTAATCGCCGAGGAGGACGAGCGAGCCATGGCGGAGTGGCATCGGCGCCACCCGAAGGACGTCGCCGTCGAGAACGCCTTTTGGGCGGAGAGGACGACAAGGCGCCGCGCGGAGCGTGCCGACAGGCGTCATGCAAGGCACTGGCCATATCGCAGTGCGATATCGTTGAGGCAGGCGGGACGTCGATCTTCTCCCCTGACGATGACCGTTGGAATGACATGTGGCTCGATACCTCGGACAACACCACCGAGGATGATGATGATGATGATAATGATGATGAGGACGACCGGGAGTAGGTTGCAACGTAGTTTTATCAAGTTGCACCGTAGTTTTTTTATCTAGTTGCACCGTAGTTCTTTATCTATATATGCTATGAACTATGTAAAATATCTTTGTATCGTTTTTTATCTATGTTATGAACTATGTATCATTTTTTTATCTATGAACAGAATATGTATGGACTGAAAAAAAGTTTGTGTGAGAGCGCGTGCGCTGCATTTTAGCGTGCCTGCTGGAGCTACGCGCGCGCTGCAGTTTAGCACGGCTGCTGGAGCCAGCGCTGTGCACCGCGCCAAACCTGACGATGGGCGCGCCGTAAACTAGTTTTTAGCGCATCGCGCGGCTGTTGGAGATGCTCTTACGTAGCACGATGCCCAGCCTTCGTCGGCCTCCTTCGTTTGCCTTTCCTACCGATTTGTCCCCACCTTCCCCATGTTTCCGGTTTATTTTCTACCGGTTTAGAGATAATTAAATCAGTACCCACGCGGCCATGCACACATCTGGGGCGTGTTTGGTTGCCCGTATAGAGGCCAACCAGGCCCGCGTGGGAAGTAAGAGGCCTGTTTGGTAGCCCGCATACACTATTGGGCCTGCATCGCACACTTCTTAAAACACCTCTAGGCCTTGCTAGTTGGAAACGTAAGAATCAACAGTTTCTCTGGAGCTAGGCCGAGCGGAAGTGCAGTGAGCGGGCCCTGCACGAGGAGAAACGGGAGGGATGCGAGGTGTCCAGTAAGCTCCTCTCTAATCTCCTCTCTTCCATGCCCCTCTAATCTATACAACCATGCTTCGATTCGTGGTAAGCTCCACACAAAAAAGATGCACATCGATGCCGCGGTTCCATTCAGGCGATCGGTTTGTAGTTTCATCGGTCGTAAGTTCTTAATCTTGTGTTTCCGTTTGGAGCTATTCTGGACGAATTTTGTCAGATTCGTCGTGCATGATGGATCATTTGAAATTTCCTTTGACCAACAGCCTAATCTCGCAGTTCCTCACAACATTCGTGTTGTAAGTTTTTGGTTTCGACGATCGTAGCTTCATCTCTCTTTGAGCAACAGTCTACTGCACTGATGACGCCATGTCGAGCTCCTCTATACTCTACTCAGAGCCCTCCTATTGGTCTCTCTTGACGCTAAAGACCTTCCCCTTGATCTCCTTGCCCGCATGCTACTACACTAGAGTCGTTTCTGGCGTCGCTCATCTCAGCCTACTCTATGTCGTCCTCCTACTACACTGACGCTGCAATGACGTGCACACTGCTTTCTTGTGTCCTCTGCCTCCATGCACACTGCAGTTTGCCGTGCCGCTGACGGGGTCGATCATCTTCGCCTCCTCTCTCTCACCCTACTACACTGGAGTCGTATCCGACGTCGATCATCTCGGCCTCCTCTCTCGTCCACTGCACTGAGGATAGCATGGCGCGAGCACTGCATTCTCTTCCTATGTCCACTATCTTTGCGCGAGCACCGCAACTAGTTCGCCGACGGTGTCGCTCGCCGTGCCGCCGACAGGGTCGGTTGTCCATGACTTCATGCTTGTCATGTCGGACACGGCGCCACGGCCACTATCCACCGTAGTCGCCATTGTCCGACGCACACTGCACTTCTTCTCCCCTTCCCTCTGCTAGCTCTTAACCCTGTCTGCTATGTGAAGTGCTAGCTCTTAATCATACCTCATGCGTGCAACCAAACACCGAGTTCATGTGCCGCTTGGGACAATGCAGGCAACCAAACAAAGCGCATTTGCGTACTACCTAATGCAGGGACCCTAGATGCAGGCAACCAAACAACTCGCAGATGTCGCATATGAGGCTATTTTTTCAGAACCAGACTGGGTTGAGATGTGTATGCAACTCAACTACTATTCACTACGACAACCAAACACGCCCCTGAACTCCCGGTGTCTCTCCCTCTGCTCCAAATCACCGTCGCCACCGTCGCCCGCGGCTCCTATTCCGGCCAACCTAGACCATCTTCCGTGCTGCTATCCACCAGTGTGATCCAGCCATGGTATCCATGCAGAATCTCATTCCCCAGCATCTCATTGCCCTCATGCCCTTGCACGCATCCCCATATCTAACCCTAGCCGCCGGCTCAGGCTTTGCCATCTCCGTGTTGTCCTCCGTCGATGTCGCACTCCTGCATGCCAACCTGCTTATTATTTTAGTCGTTCCTCGTCGATGCGCATCAAGGATGACCTGAAGCCTGCATCCGACATCGGAGGATGAGGAGAAGGCTACATGGGTTCCGACGTAGAAGAAGGATCACCATGACGTTGAGACGGGGCGTCGCTCCATGGCCACGACGGCGACCAAGTCCTAAACAGCAACGCTCAAGATCGGCTAGAGGGACTTGAGGATTTCTCAACATGCAGCAGACCGCTGGTATTTCTTGCTCAAATTCCATTACTTTTTCATCTGCTGGGGAGATTTGGAGCTTACCCAACATGCAAAAATTGTTTCTCTTCTATTCTTTTTTGGCTATGATCGGGACTCCCATTCTTCTTTGAGAGTGTTTTTTCTATACCCGGGGTTGGTGCACCCACACTACACCCATTATCTAGCCCATCCATGTGGTGCCACTTTCCTCGAGATGTGTTTCAACAACAGAGATTAAATCTATGCCTAAATACTAAGGGCCTGTTTGGTTCCAATAAGTCACCTGACTTATAAGTCAGGTGACTTAAAACAAGTGACTTATAAGTCACGCGTGTTTGGCTGTCACCTGACTTATAAGTCAGCAGACCACATCTTCTTACCCTGTTTTTTTCCGCCATTCTTCTCTTCCCGCCATCTCATTTTACAAATCCATTTCAAATATGCGTACGTATATTCATACAAGTATCGATACAAGTCATCACTAACAAATACAAATTACATTGTTCGACACCCACGCACGAAGAGAAGCCTCCAGCCGCCGGAGCACTAAACGGAGCAACACCCGCACGAATCGATGGGGAGTAGTTGCCGACCTGGGAGCCGTCACCAAAGAAGCCGTCTTCCTTGTCGGCGCCTTGGGAATCTTCGAAAAGGTTGAGCTGCAACCTTGAGTTCCTACCGGCCATGGTGGAGACCGGGCGGCGAGCGGAGGAGGCGAGCGGATCTGGGCAGCGGCGTACTGGATCTCGAAGGCAGCGTGCTGGATCGGAAGGATTGCGGCGGGGGCGAGCTCGCGATGGAGGGCGGCAGCGGCGAGGGTTGGGGTGCGCGGTGGGATCGAGCTCGGGATGGGTCACGGGTGGGCGTCCAGTGTGGACCTGAAGCCGAAAATGTGGTAGGACCCACGCAAAAGGGGTGACTTATAAGTTTTAAGTTGGGGTGGAGCAACTTATGACTTGTAAGTTGGGGTGACTTATAAGTTGGGTCTGTTTGGCAAAATAAGTCACTGCTTTCACTTTTTGACTTATAAGTTGATGACTTATTTGAGGGCCTGTTTGGTTCCAAATTTCCAATAAGTCATCTGACTTATAAGTCAGGTGACTTAAAACCAGTGACTTATAAGTCACGTCTGTTTGGTTGTCACCTGACTTATAAGTCACTTAACACACCTTTTCACACCAATCAACATCATGCAAGTGGTGAGACCCACACAAAAGGGGGTGACTTATAAGTTTTAAGTTAGGGTGAAGCAACTTATGACTTATAAGTTGAGGTGACTTATAAATCGAATCTGTTTGGCAAAATAAGTCATTTTTTTTACTTTTCGACTTATAAGTTGGTGACTTATTTGAAATTAAACAGGCCCTGAAACCAACCTAATCTAGGCAGGAGACATAGGGGGCAGAATAGGGTACAGCAGCACAAACTGACAAATGCATGCACATTTCTCTCCTCACGCCAACTTTCTGTCACATCCATGTACAGTTCCTCTCGCAGCTCTTCCCCTCTCTCTTCACACGCCACCTCTCTCTTAAAAAATTCTACTACTAACTATGAGTACCAAAAGTTTGAGTTTCTTTGACAAATCGAAAAGAAGAGGAAGAGCTTTTGACAAAAAACTGTAGTTTTCCGTAGTTTGTTAAGGCTTTAGAGGGCCCGTGAGATAATTTTTAAAGAGAGTGAGAGCATTCATGCACACCATGCGAGTGGGAAAGTAAGCATGCATGTTGTGCATGTCACACAACTTTTTTTAGAACATGTTAGAGAGCTTGAGAGAGAGTGTGTGTGTGGGAGATTGAGAACGCATGCGTGTCGGTCACATACTGTGTGCAGCCTACTAGTACTAAGAGCATCTTCAGTCGTTGGCCCTTCAAGGGCGCGTAAAATCGTGGCATGGGGACAAGCCGGCGCAAAAAACGGCCTGGGGCGAGTGGGTTCCGAGCCGTCGACCCCAGGGCCGCCCCCAGACGTTGTTTATGTTAAAAAAAAGTATTGAACAAAGTTCGGCTAAAATTCGGTAAACTGGGCATATATTAGACATGTTCGACATTTTACATAGCAAAGTTATTAAAAAAAGGCCGGAACTACAACTACGGGCCGATGAAGTCGTTGAGCGCGGGGAAGTCGCCGCCGTCGCCGCCATCGTCGTCGGCGGCCTTCTCCTCCTTGACGCGGCCGCCCCTGCTGGACCCCTGCCCGGCATCGCCATGGCGGACCGGGGGCGGACGACGACGCCTCCCTCGCCGCGGCCACGGCGCCGATGTTTGAACTGCTCTAGGGCACGGCGTTGGCGCTCCATCTCCATGTGCATCCAGTCATCGCGCGCCCATTTTAGGGCCGCCGCGTCGTCGAGCTCCCCGGCGTTGTGCTCCATCTTCACGGTGGGGAGCCCCGGTTCCATTTTCATGGCCGCGAGCCCCGGCTCCGTCTTCGGTTTGACAAAGCGCGGAGGAGCCGAGGAGGAGGCGCGCTGACCGCCCTCATTTATGACGATGCCGGCGCTGCGAGTGCGCCGGCCGAGCGGCGTCTCCACTGCGGGCTCGGCCTTGACGCCGAACACCGCCGGCGAGCCGGAGGAATGGGAAGAGGAGCAGGAGGAGGAGTGAGAGGAGAAAGTTGAGAAGTAGCCGAACCTCCTGGGCATCCATTGCCCGGCGCTCCGGCGGTGGACCGGGGCTGCCGCCGCAGCAGGGTATGCCAGCGGCAGGTCATTGCTGCCCTCGAGGTACTCCAGCACATCCTGGAGCGTGCGTCCGGGGGCGCCCCACCATATGTGGCACCCCTCGTTGTTCTTGACGCCGCCCATCACCGGCGCCCCATTGGTGGACGCCAGCCTCTGCTCCTGATGGTGTAGTAAGTACGCCGCCCACGACGCGTGGTTGTCGGCGGCGTATTGGGGGAGGGCGCGCTGCTCCTCAGTCAGGGAGGCTCGCACGCGGTCGACCTCGGCGGCGAAGAAGGCGGGGCGCGCCTCGACGTCGGGCACCGGGGGAATGGGCACACCCCCATTGCTGAGCCTCCACCCCATTGGCCCGACGCGCATGTCCGGTGGCACCGGGATGTTCGCCTCGAAGAGTAGCCAGGCCTCCCACTCGTGGAGCGAGCGGCGGCCGAAGCCGTTGGCCGCCGCCGCGTCGCCGGGGAATCACGCGGCCATCGGGCTTGGGAGAGAGGGAGAGGGGAGGGAAGAAGCATCGCCGAGCGGCTGCGCACGCGGAAAGAGGGAAAGCTCGGCGGCGGTCGATGGGTGGGCTGGTGTGGTCAGAGGCGAGGGAGGCCACCGGTTTATATAGCCCGCACCGTGTGTACGCGTGGCGGGAGGGGAGGCATCGCCGCGCCGCCTGTGAGGAATCAATGACAAGGCTGACCGGCGGCAGCCTTGCCATTGATTCCACGCGGGAAACTGAGGCGTTCAAATGACGACGAGGCGCGCATCGCTGACTCGGTGTGCCCGCGGCTCTTTCACGCCAAGACTGCTCGCCCCGGCGCCCCCGGGCACCCCCAGCGCGTCGGGTTCGGTCTGAGTCCGCCGGCGCTGATTTTGGCCCAAGCCGACGAATATGGGCTCCTGAGGACGCGACTGGGTCGTTTTTCAGCACCGGCCCAAAAAAATCGCCTCGGGGGTCCATGTTGGGGGCGCGGCTGGAGATGCTATAATCACTTGCCACGCCTTCAAAGAATCTGGCCTGCAACACGAATCTTACCAAATGTACGCTATGGATAAGGGGTGCAGTGGGGGTGCAGCCAACGTGGGTGTAGCCACTACTTTGCCTTCTTTGTGTATGCATAGATTTATTATTGCGGCTACATTGTTACTCAGTAGACAAACTAACTAAGAAGAGAATTGGAGCTGACACGTTCCTTCCTATATGTAATTGTGATTGTCAAGTGAGACCCACCCGCTCCTAACCCGCCGCCCGCCACTCCGGCGGCGGCGTCCACCCAGAAAGCGTCGGCCGCCACTCCGGCACCGGCGCCCACCTCTCTCTCCCGCCGCTCGCCATCTCAGCACCGGCGTTCCGAGCTTCCGCCGCCCCCAAGCATGGCAAGCCCTACGCTCTGGGGGGATCTCTCCTCTTCTGAGGACGAGGACTGTGGCCATGCGCGCTCCTAGTACGAGGTCCTGCGGAGTGGCTCGCCGTCCGGGACCCCTCCGCTGCCCTATGGTCGGGCCTCCCCCCCTGCGCCGGAATCGCGCCCCCCCTCTTCCTCCCCTGCCCCGCCCTCGCCGCCCCAGGTTCCCGCGCCGCCCTCGCCTTCTCGGGTCCCTGCACCGCGCTTGTCCTCCATCATCGTCCGAGAGGAGGCGCCACACTAGGGCGGGCGCGGGGGTTGGCTGGTGGCGGGGCGCAAGCGCCGTCGCCCCAGGCGTCTTCCTGCCCCCCCCACTCCCTTCCATGAATATTTGCTCAGATCTTCCGCCTGACCTCGCCGGGCTCTGCTTCAACTGCCTCAGCGAGGACCACGTCGCCGCCATGTGCTCAAACGAGCGGGTGTGCCTCCGCTGCCGACGACCTGGGCACATCGCCCGGGAGTGCGCCAACCCTCGCTCTCGCTCACCGCCGTCGACCAATCTGCGGCCAATCTGTGAGCGGCTCGGCGCCCGTGTCGGGCCTTCACCTTCACCGCCGCCTCGATGCTCACCCCCCCAGCAGCGGGCCACGCCGGCGCATGCTCGCCTGGGACCTGCGGTCCTTGCGGCCGGCAGGGCTCCCTCGGAGCACGGCCGCCCGGTGGCTGGGGCTGGTGAGCAGCAGCGGCGTGGGATGCCGACACATGCTCGCTTGGGCCCTGTAGTGGTCTCCGCTGGCAGGGTGCCCTCGGAGCGTGCACAGGCCGCGGCGCCGAAGTTGGGTGAGACCAGCAGGAGGACAAGGCCAGGCTCGCCGTCTGCCAGGCCGAGTGTGGAGCGCTGTGTCATCCCACGCTCACCGGAGGTGGTTGCTGCAGAGGATGCCCTGTGATGGAGCCTGGTTGCGTTCACCACGGGCGACCGGACAAGGACGTCGCCGAGCGCAGTGACTGCGGCGGTGGAGGCTGCCGTCCCGAAGGCCGCGGATGCTTTCTCGGTTCACCGTTTCTGGCATGCTGATTTCCTCCTGGTGTTTTCTTCAAGAGTGGCGCGAGACGCCGTGGCCAACACCGGCGAGGTGCAGGGGCGTGGCTTCTCCCTGAGGTTCTCCCCGTGGAATAGACCGCTACAGGCCACTCGCCGGCCTTTCCACTACAGAATTCACATCAACATGGAAGGTGTTCCCCCGCATGTGTGGAGTCGTTCGACAGCGCAGATCATCCTTGGCTCTTCAGCTTGGGTTGAGCGTCTGGGCACACAGACGGCCAACCGAGTGGATTTGGGCAATTTCGAGGCCTACGCGTGGACAGATGACCCCTCCCTGGTGCCCAAGGAGAAGCTCATCATGGTCGAGGAGCCGGATGAGATGGAGGTGGAGATTGCGGACGACCTGGTTCTGCCGGCGGACGTGTTGGTGCCACTGGAGAAGGCCATGCTGGAGTACAAGGTCATGGTGCACTTGGTGCACACAGAGAATACTGTGCAAAGCTCTGGCCCATCCTCGGGCGATGAAGGCGATGACGATGATGACTTCGATCCTCCCATGGCTGATCCGAACGGGCCAGGCGGAGCACGCCACACTCGGTGCCGTTTCTCATACACGAGGGTAGTGCAGGACGGTGGCAATCGGCGACAAAGGCAGTTGGCAAGAAGGGGAGATGCGTCAGGGCACAAGAGAATTGTCGTCGACCTGCCCGTGTCGGTTACGCCATGGACATTGCTGGCGGTTGAGACGCTCACGACAAGGATAGCTGAGGAGGCAACAGCGCTCGCAGTTGCCACCGGCGTGGAGGACGGTGGATCACTCCCTGTCGCTGGCGTACAGGAGTGTGACCGGGCTGCTACGCGGATGGCGACACCGGAACGCATGCAGCCCCTGAACGTGGCTGATGTGAAAAGGGCAGAGGCCCCGCGCATGGTGGCCCTGGATCACGTGTCGCCCCAGGGTGTGGCGTGGACAGAGGTCCCGCTTCTGATCACCGGCCCACATTTGACCAGAGAGGATGAGGAGCCGCTAGCTGGGATGCTTCCAGAGGAGAGGAGCCCACCTGGCATGCTCACACCTAATTTTGCAACAGGCAGGGCCGGACCGACAAGGATAGAGACTGGTGACAGTTTTGCGGCAGGAGATAAGAACAAGGACAGAAACAATCATGCAGCGACCGAGGCAAGGCTGCTACTCTTGCCTGACCAAAACTCAGAGAGCAATCACCTGCTGATGACACCGGATGGAGATGGAACGTTTCAAAGTTCAAATCATACGAGGACTCCTCTTAATTCCCTCCATTGTGGGGAGAGCAGCTGGGCCAAGCAGAACACAGCTAGTGTGGCAGGCGGCAGGTGCAACGCGCTGGACACTTTCCTGGTTTCTCTCTCGGGATCAAAATCCACAGCCAATCAGGGATTGGAGACTAGGTCTATAGACTGCTCCATTGCTCAGCTACGGGCGCAGTACAGGAAGAGAATCACGCCGGTCCTCTCGCGACCCAAGGTGGTTAGAAAAAAGCGACGAAGGAGGACTCCACCTTCAACTGTTCAGCGCAGCCTCAGGATCAATGGGCTCTTAACAAGTGGTGCCTCAATCAGGACGCATCAGCGCACTCTCATGATGCAGCTTGGCATTGCCCGGGAAGGCGAGATGATTGGCGACGAGGCCATGCAGGCTTACCTGCAACTGTTCTCAAGACCATTACAGTAGGCACACATAGCTGCTATCGTGGGCCTATTTGGTTGGCAGGCGGACGTGCTACCACTAGGAAGGGCGACGGAGGACGTAGCACTCTAGTGCTATATGCTCAGGGTTGTACGCTGGTAGGCCTTCCATATGGCTGATCCAAGCAAGGTGATTGTGGTGTGGAATGTCCGCGGGGTGAACAAGCCGGCAAAACGAAATGCAATAAATAACATAATTTCGAGCTCGGGCGCGAGTGTGGTGTGTTTACAGGAGACCAAGGTTCAGGACATGAACCCGACGGTGGTGCGGCAATGCCTCGGGCCAGCTTTTGACGTGTTTTGCTGTGTTCCGACGGTTGGTACGCGTGGGGGTATTTTATTGGCCGCCAAGTCTGCATGCATGCAGCTCACAAACCCTCACACGACGGTGAACACAGTCACGGCATGGGTTCAGTTCCAGGACGCACCTGGATGGTGGATAACGGGAGTCTATGGACCCCAGGAGGGCAATGAAAAGGTGGCTTTCATCCATGAGCTCAAAGATGTCAGAGATTTACATGCAGGCCCCTGGATGATTGCTGGAGATTCCAACCTAATTGCCGACCCTTCTGACAAAAGTAAGGATAGAATCAACCGACGAATGATGGGCAGATTCAGGAGATGTATCAATGACTTGGACATGTCTGAATTATACCTCAATGGCCGTAGATACACATGGTCAAATGAACGAATGGAGGCAACGCTCGAGAATTTGGATAGAGTTTTGGTCTCGATGGAGTGGGAGGAGCTGCATCCATCGGCATTCCTCTCGGGGCTCAGCACAAATGTTTCAGATCATTGCCCACTCCATTTGGTACTTGAGGCGAACTTAACACGAGGAAGACGGTTCCATTTTAAGGCATTCTGGATGAAGATTGACGGTTTCCAGGACGCGGTCAGACAAGCTTGGGATAGCCAGCCATATATCCAAAACCCTTACAAAAGGTTGGCGGCAAAGTTGAAGTCAACAGCAAAACGACTAGCCAGCTGGAGTAACAAATACGTGGGGAGTGTCAATCAACTAATCTGCATTGCAAACGAGGTCATTTTGCGATTGGATGTCGCCATGGAGAGTCGAACATTAACGCAATTTGAGATTGATCTGCGGAGATTACTCAAGCACAAGCTGCTGGGTCTAGCATCGCTGGAGCGGACCATTGCTAGACAGAGGTCTCGGATACTCTACCTAAAAGAAGGTGATGCATGCACGCAATTCTTCCATGCGCATGCAAGTCACAGCAGACGGAAAAACTTTATCACAAAGCTCAAAGTGGATGGCGTAATTACTACAGATCATGAGACAATGGCAGAAGCGGTGGATGCTTTCTTCTCCAACTTGCTTGGAGACTCATATGACAGGGAATTCACGCTCAATCTTGATGAGCTGGGGCTTCCTAGCAAGGATATGTCTCATCTTGACATCGCATTCACTGAGGAGGAGGCGTGGGTTGCTGCGCGGGCACAAGAGCTTGACAAGGCGCCGGGACCCGATGGCTTCCCGGCGCGTTTCTATCTGACCTGTTGGCCGATCATCAAGGAAGACATCATGGCAGCATTTCACTCGTTTGGAAGAATGGATTTCCGTGGTCTCACTTCCATAAACCAAGCATTCATAACGTTACTGCCCAAGACACCGGCTGCACTGGAAATATGTGACTTTAGACCAATCAGTTTGATACATAGCTTCCCAAAGCTTGTCGCCAAGGTGTTGGCCACAAGGGTCGTTGCTGACATACCGGATCTGGTCGGAGCTCACCAAGGCGCATTCATAAAGGGGCGATGGCTACATGACAAATACATGATGGTGCAAGGCTTGGCTAGGAAGCTGCATGCAACAAAGAAAGAAGCGGTGATGCTAAAGCTCGACATTACAAAGGCATTTGACATGGTGCACTGGGCCTTTCTATTAGAAGTTCTCCAGCACATGGGGTTCGGTGCCAAGTGGATGGCATGGATTTCTGGGTTGCTTGCGTCATCCTCCACAAGAGTGCTTCTCAATGGCATTCCGTGTGAGATCATATACAACCAGCAAGGGTTGCGGCAAGGGGATCCGGTGTCCCCTCTATTGTTCATCCTAGTTATGGAGAGCCTGCAACACCTCATACACCGAGCTTCAGAGACTGGCGTCCTAACACCGCTTGCACCGACCGGCTACTAGCATCGCACCTCCATCTACACTGATGATGTGATCACGTTCATCAAGCCGGACTTGCAAAGTCTTAGGGCGTGTGCAGCGTTGCTGTTTGATTTTGGTGTCGCAACGGGCCTGCGTACCAATCTGTCCAAATGCTCCGCCCACCCAATAAGATGCTCCGAGGAGCAGTGCCAGCTAATTGCAACTGAAATGGAGTGCCAGGTTTTGGCCAGGCCCTGCCGGTACCTCGGGCTTCCGCTTGCATTGCGGAAAGTTTCAGCAGCCCAGTTGCAGTACATGATTGACAAGATGGCGGACCGGCTTCTTGCCTGGCAAGCCCGGTTGATTTATCGAGCCGGACGATTAGAGCTGTTGCGAACTACCCTTTCATCCATGCCAATGCACGCGATGATGGCGCTCGACTTACCTATCAAAACCATCACAACCGCTAATAAAAGCTGTCGGGGATTCTTGTGGAAGGGCAGGCGAGATGTACATGGTGGGCATTGCATCGTCGCATGGGACCAAGTCTGTGCGCCAAAAGAGTTTGGTGGATTAGGCATGCCAAACTTGCGCCTGCTAAACACATCGCTTAGAGCCAGGTGGCCGTGGTTGCAAAGGACAGAGCCAAACCGGCCATGGGGTGCTCTTAACTTGCAAGTACCCGAAGAATCTATGAGCATATACAAAGCAGCCACAAGATGCACGCTTGGGGACGGGAAGACAGCGCAGTTCTGGACGGACTGGTGGCTCCGGGACGGTCCCATTGAAGATACCATGCCGCACCTATATGCAATGGTCAAGAAACCGGGACAGAAAAGGACGGTCAGTCAAGCGATCACGGACGGATGGTGGCAGGATGTCTCACCGGATATGAGCACGCAAGCATTACTTGAGTTCATCACTTTGGTAGACATGACTCAGAACATCGAGCTGGTGCAAGGTGTGGATGACACAATCACATGTACATGGGAGAGCACGGGCAGTTTCTCTATCCGGTCGGCATACCGCGCACATTTTGCGGGAAGAATAGAGAAGGGCGGAGTTGTCCAAGTCTGGAAATCGCGGGCACCGCCGGCATGCAAGTTCTTCATGTGGCTGGCAACGCGGAATCGGTGCTGGACCGTGGATCGGTTGCAGCGCCGATAGCTGCCACACCCATCTGTTGGGGAACGTAGTAATTTCAAAAATTTCCTATGCACACACAAGATCATGGTGACGTATAGCAATGAGAGGGGAGAGTGTTGTCTACATACCCTTGTAGACCGTAAGCGGAAGCGTTAGCACAACGCGGTTGATGTAGTCGTACGTCTTCACGGCCCGACCGATCAAGCACCGAAACTACGGCACCTCCGAGTTCTAGCACACGTTCAGCTCGATGACGTCCCTCGAACTCCGATCCAGCCGAGTGTCGAGGGAGAGTTCCGTCAGCACGACGGCGTGGTGACGATCTTGATGTTCTACCGTCGCAGGGCTTCGCCTAAGCACCGCTACGATGTTATCGAGGTGGACTATAGTGGAGGGGGGCACTGCACACGGCTAAGAGATCCAAGGGATCAATTGTTGTGTCCTTGGTGCTAGCCCTGCCCCTCTATTTATATGTTGAGCCCCGGGGTCGAAACTTGGAGCAAAAGCCTCCTCAAAGTCGGTTTTGCCCGAAAGGCAAGAGTCCCACTCGGGCTCCAGGACCAAACGCCACAATCCTTGGCGTCTGGCCTAGACGCCATGGGCCTCGGCGTCTGGCCCAGGGCCAGACGCCAGGGTCTCCGGCGTTTGGCCCCCTGGCCTCCGCAAAACTCCTTTTGCACCGACCTAAAGCCTCATGGGCTTGACCCCTTGGCCTAACCATATCATCCAATATATGAATCTTTACGTCTCGACCATTTCGAGACTCCTTGTCATGTCCCCGTTCTCATCCGGGACTCCGAACTCCTTCGGTACATCAAAACATGTAAACTCATAATATAACTGTCATCGCAACCTTAAGCGTGCGGACCCTACGGGTTCGAGAACAATGTAGACATGACCTAGAACTATTCTCGGTCAATAACCAATAGCGGAACCTGGATGCTCATATTGGCTCCTACATATTCTACGAAGATCTTTATCGGTCAAACCGCATAACAATATACGTTGTTCCCTTTGTCATCGGTATGTTACTTGCCCGAGATTCGATCTTCGGTATCCAATACCTAGTTCAATCTCGTTACTGGAAAGTCTCTTTACTCGTTCCGTAATACATCATCCCACAACTAACTCATTAGTTGCAATGCTTGCAAGGCTTTAAGTGATGTGTATTACCGAGAGGGCCCAGAGATACCTCTCCGACAATCGGAGTGACAAAACCTAATCTCGAAATACGCCAACCCAACATGTACCTTTGGAGACACCTGTAGTACTCCTTTATAATCACCCAGTTACGTTGTGACGTTTGGTAGCACCCAAAGTGTTCCTCCGGTAAACGGGAGTTGCATAATCTCATAGTTACAGGAACATGTATAAGTTATGAAGAAAGCAATAGCAGAATACTAAACGATCGTGTGCTAAGCTAACGGAATGGGTCATGTCAATCACATCATTCTCCTAATGATGTGATCCCGTTAATCAAATGACAACTCATGTCTATGGTTAGGAAACATAACCATCTTTGATTAACGAGCTAGTCAAGTAGAGGCATACTAGTGACACTCTATTTGTCTATGTATTCACACATGTATTATGTTTCCGGTTAATACAATTCTAGCATGAATAATAAACATTTATCATGATATAAGGAAATAAATAATAACTTTATTATTGCCTCTAGGGCATATTTCCTTCAGTCTCCCACTTGCACTAGAGTCAATAATCTAGTTCACATCGCCATGTGATTTAACATCAATAGTTCACATCTTTATGTGGTTAACACCCATAGTTCACATCGACATGTGACCAACACCCAAAGGGTTTACTAGAGTCAGTAATCTAGTTCACATCGCTATGTGATTAACACCTAAAGAGTACTAAGGTGTGACATGTTTTGCTTGTGAGATAATTTTAGTCAACGGGTCTGTCACATTCAGAGCCGTAAGTATTTTGCAAATTTCTATGTCTATAATGCTCTGCATGGAGCTACTCTAGCTAATTGCTCCCACTTTCAATATGTATCCAGATTGAGACTCAGAGTCATCTAGATTAGTGTTAAAACTTGCATCGACGTAACCCTTTACGACGAACCTTTTTTTTCACTTCCATAATCGAGAAACATATCCTTATTCCACTAAGGATAATTTTGACCGCTGTCCATTGATCTACACCTAGATCACTATTGCACTCCCTTGCCAAGCTTAGTGGTAGGGTATGCAATAGATCTGGTACACAACATGACATACTTTATAGAACCTATGGCCGATGCATAGGGAATGACTTTCATTCTCTTTCTATCTTCTGTCGTGGTCAGGTTTTTGAGTCTTACTCAATCTCACACCTTGTAACACAGGCAAGAACTCTTTCTTTGACTGTTCCATTTTGAACTACTTCAAAATCTTGTCAAGGCATGTATTCATTGAAAAACTTATCAAGCGTCTTGATCTATCTCTATAGATCTTGATGCTCAATATGTAAGCAGCTTCACCGAGGTCTTTCTTTGAAAAACTCCTTTCAAACACTCCTTTATGCTTTGCAGAATAGTTCTACATTATTTCCGATCAACAATATGTCATTCACATATACTTATCAGAAAGGCTGTAGTGCTCCCACTCACTTTCTTGTAGAGCTTGCACATTTTGTTAGCACCTTCAGGATTGACAAAACCTTCTGGTTGCATCATATACAACTCTTTTTTAAGAAAAACCATTAAGGAATGCAGTTTTGACATCCATTTGCCAGATTTCATAAAATGTGGCAATTGCTAACATGATTCGGACAGACTTTTAAGCATCGATACGAGTGAGAAAATCTCATTGTATTCAACATCTTGAACTTTGTCAAAAACCTTTTCCGACAAGTCTAGCTTTGTAGATAGTAACACTACTATCACCATCTGTCTTCCTCTTGAAGATCCATTTATTTAATATGGCTTGCTGATCATCGAGCAAGTCAATCAAAGTCCATACTTTGTTCTCATACATGGATCATATCTCAGATTTTATGGCCTCAAGCCACTTTGCGGAATCCGGGCTCATCATCGCTTCCTCATAGTTCGTAGGTTTATCATGGTCTAGTAATCATGACTTTCAGAACAGGATTACTGTACCATACTGGTGCGAACCATACTCTGGAAGACCTACGAGGTTCTGTAGTAACTTGATCTGAAGTTTCATGATCATCATCATTAGCTTCCTCACTAATTGGTATAGGAATCACTGGAACTGATTTCAGTGATGAACTATTTTCCAATTCGGGAGAAGGTACAATTACCTTATCAAGCTCTACTTTCCTCCCACTCACTTCTTTCGAGAGAAACTCCTTCTCTAGAAAGGATCCATTTTTAGCAATGAATAACTTGCCTTCGGATCTGTGATAGAAGGTGTACCCAATAGTTACCTTTGGGTATTCTATGAAGACTCACTTCTCCGATTTGGGTTTCAGCTTATCAGGTTGAAACTTTTTCACATAAGCATCGCAGCCCCAAAATTTAAGAAACGACAACTTTGGTTTACTGCTAAACCATAGTTCATACGGTGTCATCTCAACGGATTTAGATGGTGCCCTATTAAATGTGAGTGCAGCTGTCTCTAATGCATAGCCCCAAAACGATAGTGGTAAACCGATAAGAGACATCATAAATCGCACCATATCAAGTAAAGTACGATTACGACATTCGGACACACCATTACATTGTGGTGTTCCAGGTGGCATGAGTTTGTGAAACTATTCCACATTGTTTTAATTGAAGACCAAACTCGTAACTCAAATATTTGTCTCTGCGATCAGATCGTAGAAACCTTATTTTCTTGTCACGATGATTTTCCACTTCACTCTGAAATTCTTTGAACTTTTCAAATGTTTCAGACTTATGTTTCATCAAGTAGATATACCCATATCTGCTCAAATCATCTGTGAAGGTCAGAAAAATAACGATACTCTCCGTGAGCCTTAACACTCATCGGACTACATACATCAGTATGTATTATTTCCAATAAGTCAGTTGCTCGCTCCATTGTTCCGGAGAACGGAGTCTTAGTCATCTTGCCCATGAGGCATGGTTCGCAAGCATCAAGCGATTCATAATCAAGTGATTCAAAAAGTCCATCAGTATGGAGTTTCTTCATGCGCTTTACACCAATATGACCGAAACGGCAGTGCCACAAATAAGTTGCACTATCATTATTAACTTTGCATCTTTTGGTTTCAATATTATGAATATGTGTATCACTACGATCGAGATCCAACGAACCATTTTCATTGGGTGTGTAACCATATAAGGTTTTATTCAAGTAAACAGAACAACAATTTATTCTCTTACTTAAATGAATAACCGTATTGCAATAAACATGATCAAATCATATTCATGCTCAACGCAAACACCAAATAACACTTATTTAGTTTCAACACTAATCCCAAAAGTATAGGGAGTGTGCGATGATGATCATATCAATCTTGGAACTACTTCCAACACACATTGTCACCTCACCCTCAACTAGTTTCTGTTTATTATGCAACTCCTGTTTCGAGTTACTACTCTTAGTAACTGAACCAGTATCAAATACCAAGGGGTTACTATAAACACTAGTAAAGTACACATCAATAACATGTATATCAAATACTTATGTTCACTTTGCCATCCTTCTTATCCGCCAAATACTTGGGGTAGTTCCACTTCCAGTGACCAGTCCCTTTGCAGTAGAATCACTTAGTCTTAGGCTTAGGTCCATACTTGGGCTTCTTCACTTGAGAAGCAACTTGCTTGCTGTTCTTCTTGAAGTTCCCCTTCTTCCCTTTGCCATTTTTCTTGAAACTAGTGATCTTGTCCACCATCAACACTTTGATGTTTTTCTTTGATTTCTACCTTCGCCGATTTTTGCATCGCGAAGAGCTTGGGAATTGTTTTCATCACCCCTTGCATATTATAGTTCATCACGAAGTTCTACTAACTTGGTGGTGGTGACTAGAGAATTCTGTCAATCACTATCTTATCTGGAAGATTAACTCCCACTTGATTCAAGCGATTGTAGTACCCAGACAATCTGAGCACATGCTCACTAGTTGAGCGATTCTCCTCCATCTTTTAGCTATAGAACTTGTTGGAGACTTCATATCTCTCAACTCGGGTATTTGCTTGAAATATTAACTTCAACTCCTGGAACATCTCATATGGTCCATGACGTTCAAAACGTCTTTGAAGTCCCGATTCTAAGCTGTTAAGTATGGTGCACTAAACTATCAAGTAGTCATCATATTGAGCTAGCCAAACGTTCATAACGTCTGCATTTGCTCCTGCAATAGGTATGTCACCTAGCGGTGCATCAAGGACATAATTCTTCTGCGCAGCAATGAGGATAAACCTCAGATCACGGATCCAATCCGCATCATTGCTACTAACATTTTTAAACACAATTTTCTCTAGGAACATATCAAAATAAACATATGAAAGCAACATCGCAAGCTATTAATCTTACAACATAATTTGCAAAATACTACCAGGACTAAGTTCATGATAAATTTAAGTTCAATTAATCATATTACTTAAGAACTCCCACTTAGATAGAGATCCCTCTTCTCCTCTAAGTGATCACGTGATCCAAATCAACTAAACCATAACCGATCATCACGTGAGATGGAGTAGTTTTCAATGGTGAACATCACTATGTTGATCATATCTACTATATGATTCACGCTCGACCTTTCGGTCTCCGTGTTCCGAGGCCATATCTGCATATGCTAGGCTCGTCAAGTTTAACCTGAGTATTCCGCGTGTGCAAAACTGGCTTGCACCCGTTGTAGATGGACGTAGAGCTTATCACACCCGATCATCACGTGGTGTCTGGGCACGACGAACTTTGGCAACGGTGCATACTCAGGGAGAACACTTCTTGATAATTAGTGAGAGATCATCTTAAAATGCTACCGTCAAACAAAACAAAATAAGATGTATAACAGATAAACATCATATGCAATCAAAATATATGACATGATATGGCCATGATCATCTTGCGCCTTTGATCTCCATCTCCAAAGTACTGTCATGATCTCTATCGTTACCGGCACGACACCATGATCTTCATCATCTTGATCTATATCAATGTGTCGTCACATGGTCGTCTCGCCAACTATTGCTCTTGCAACTATTGCTATCGCATAGCGATAAAGTAAAGCAATTATTTGGCACTTGCATCTTATGCAACAAAGAGACAACCATAGGGCTTCTGCCAGTTGCCGATAACTTCAACAAAAATGATCATCTCATACAACAACTTATATCTCATCACGTCTTGACCATATCACATCACAACATGCCCTGCAAAAACAAGTTAGACGTCCTCTACTTTGTTGTTGCAAGTTTTACGTGGCTGCTACGGGCTGAGCAAGAACCGTTCTTGCCTACGCATCAAAACCACAACGATAGTTCGTCAAGTTAGTGTTGTTTTAACCTTCGCAAGGACCGAGCGTAGCCACACTCGGTTCAACTAAAGTTGGAGAAACAGACACCCGCTAGTCACCTGTGTGCAAAGCACGGCGGTAAAACCAGTCTCGCGTAAGCGTACGCGTAATATCGGTCTGGGCCGCTTCATCCAACAATACCGCTGAACCAAAGTATGACATGCTGGTAAGCAGTATGACTTGTATCGCCCACAACTCACTTATGTTCTACTCGTGCATATAACATCAACACATAAAACCTAGGCTCGGATGCCACTGTTGGGGAACGTAGTAATTTCAAAAATTTCCTACGCACACACAAGATCATGGTGACGTATAGCAACAAGAGGGGAGAGTGTTGTCTATATACCCTTGTAGACCGTAAGCGGAAGCGTTAGCACAACGCGGTTGATGTAGTCGTACGTCTTCACGGCCCGACCGATCAAGCACCGAAACTACGGCACCTCCGAGTTCTAGCACACGTTCAGCTCGATGACGTCCCTCGAACTCCGATCCAGCCGAGTGTCGAGGGAGAGTTCCGTCAGCACGACGGCGTGGTGACGATCTTGATGTTTTACCGTCGTAGGGCTTCGCCTAAGCACCGCTACGATATTATCGAGGTGGACTATAGTGGAGGGGGGGCACCGCACACGGCTAAGAGATCCAAGGGATCAATTGTTGTGTCCTTGGTGCTAGCCCTGCCCCTCTATTTATATGTTGAGCCCCGGGGTCGAAACTTGGAGCAAAAGCCTCCTCAAAGTCGGTTTTGCCCGAAAGGCAAGAGTCCCACTCGGACTCCAGGACCAAACGCCACAATCCTTGGCGTCTGGCCCAGACGCCATGGGCCTCGGCGTCTGGCCCAGGGCCAGACGCCAGGGTCTCCGGCGTTTGGCCCCCTGGCCTCCGTAAAACTCCTTTTGCACCGACCTAAAGCCTCATGGGCTTGACCCCTTGGCCTAACCATATCATCCAATATATGAATCTTTACGTCTCGACCATTTCGAGACTCCTCGTCATGTCCCCGATCTCATCCGGGACTCCAAACTCCTTCGGTACATCAAAACATGTAAACTCATAATATAACTGTCATCGAAACCTTAAGCGTGCGGACCCTACGGGTTCGAGAACAATGTAGACATGACCTAGAACTATTCTCGGTTAACAACCAATAGCGGAACCTGGATGCTCATATTGGCTCCTACATATTCTACGAAGATCTTTATCGGTCAAACCGCATAACAACATACGTTGTTCCCTTTGTCATCGGTATGTTACTTGCCCGAGATTCGATCGTCGGTATCCAATACCTAGTTCAATCTCATTACTGGCAAGTCTCTTTACTCGTTCCGTAATACATCATCCCACAACTAACTCATTAGTTGCAATGCTTGCAAGGCTTTAAGTGATGTGTATTACCAAGAGGGCCCAGAGATACCTCTCCGACAATCGGAGTGACAAAACCTAATCTCGAAATACGCCAACCCAACATGTACCTTTGGAGACACCTGTAGTACTCCTTTATAATCACCCAGTTACGTTGTGACGTTTGGTAGCACCCAAAGTGTTCCTCCGGTAAACGGGAGTTGCATAATCTCATAGTTACAGGAACATGTATAAGTCATGAAGAAAGCAATAGCAGAATACTAAACGATCGTGTGCTAAGCTAACAGAATGGGTCATGTCAATCACATCATTTTCCTAATGATGTGATCCCGTTAATCAAATGACAACTCATGTCTATGGTTAGGAAACATAACCATCTTTGATTAACGAGCTAGTCAAGTAGAGGCATACTAGTGACACTCTGTTTGTCTATGTATTCACACATGTATTATGTTTCCGGTTAATACAATTCTAGCATGAATAATAAACATTTATCATGATATAAGGAAATAAATAATAACTTTATTATTGCCTCTAGGGCATATTTCCTTCACCATCGGCATGCCCTTTTTGTGACCAAGCTCCAGAGACTTTAGATCACCTGTTGCTTAGGTGTGTCTTTGCCAGGCAAGTGTGGACCAAGATCGCAAGCACATGGGAGAGACCGGACTGGACGCCAACATTGGATGCAAGCCTTGTGCAATGGTGGACTGATCTGCACCCGCAAAACCATATGTGGAAGGAGACGTGGACTGTTATTACTCTAGTGCTCTGGCAGTTGTGGAAACACCGGAACGACATAGTGTTCAATGGAGCCCTGCCATCGGTTGAGGAAGTGCTTGTGAAGATCGAGTTGGAGGCACAAGATTGGAGAGCGGCCGGCCTTCTTCGGGAACGGGGTTCAGTCATCTGTATGGTAGATAGGGAGGACCTGGGTGAGTAATCCGCATGTGGATTTAAGGCTTTTATAGCCGTGGAGGGGTTTGTAAAAGGGTTTGTAAAACGGTTGGCCTTTCTTGGCCTCTTCTATCTATCTTCTCGATGCGTCAATCTTGACGTATCCCTTGAAAAAACTTCCTGCTGCTACTAAGGAGCGTACTACTTCCTATATGTTTTGACTATTGAACGTAAGAAGAAAGAAAATAGCTTGCACAATTCACAAAATAGCAGGTCTGCTTGTTTTACATTCAGCTGCAATCTTACAGAACTAGACAAGTTCACGAAATAGCAAGTTTGGCTCTTTTACATTGAATCGAAATCAGCCAGGAACAGAAGAAGTTTACAAAAATAAAGTTCCAGATTGCTGGCCCACGCACAGGTATAGCTTTCTCCTTTGTAGAATCAACAAGTTTCATAAATGTCTCCAACGAAGTTTTGGACACCATGCATTCTTGAAAAAAAAAAGTTTTGGAGACCATTATAATCATATGTGTTGAGGATATATTTTCTAATCAAGGAGCTTTGGAGAGCATTACACTCTTTTTAACCCTCTTTTTTAACATCTATAGGCCTTTTAATTGTACTGAGCAGATGAGAGCCATTAGATGTGTTCTGTGTGGTGGATATGGGCTAAATTATGCTCCTGACCTAGCAAAAGCTAAGTTAGAGGAGCATGTTACATTTGTTCGCAAGTCCTGAATTAGCTCTCAGCCCCTCTAGGTATTATTAGTAGTACCATTCTTTTATCTCACCCAATTCTTATTGTTACAAATATTGTTTTGTGAAGTGGGGACTATAGGTTCCATGGTACTACTCTGTCCATCCACCAATGTATCATACTCAAATTGCTGCAATTGAAGAATTCTGTCCCAAACATATCATTATGTTATAGATGGAATGAATTTAAATCGAGATAAACTACAAGGCATTTCATTCGGCATGAAAACAAGTCAACGGCAAGTCGAGGATTCTTCTTGTTCAAAAATGAAAATGAAAATGGAGTGCAAGCGGCAGTTTTGCTCTCCTTCGAGGGCGTTGGATTGAGGCAAGTGCAAATGCGAGATCTGACGACGTTTCATGCATGGACCTACTAAATATTAATGTGAAAATTGCAATATTAGTATTTTTACTTTAACCCACTCTATCATATTATAAATATAAAAAATTTACATCTCCTGTTGCAACGCACGGGCACTTACCTAGTAGCTTAAAAATCTGGTGTTCGCTCGTTATCAAAGTCCAGAAAAAGGTTGAAAGCGAATATGGCAGGAGTCGAGGAGAGGCACACGCATGAACAAAGAGAAGATAGAACATGGGATCCGGTTTTTTTCCTAGAGAAAGTGCAAATATGTTCATGATACAGAGAATAGGACAATCTTCAGAAATTTAATACACAATCAGGGCATCATCATCAACCTCCTCTTTCCTATGATCAGCAAGGCTGCCATGCACGCCGTACTTGATAGTTGATACACGATCAGAGCCGTCATCGCCTCCTCTCCCTGCTATGATCAGCCAAAGCCGGCGGCCACGGCAACTTGTACGGGTGAGCTGCTCCGGCGTACTTGTTTCTCTCGTGCTTGCGCTCCACTCGCATCGTGTCCAGCTCAACAGAGAACAGCCACGTCTCCTCGCTCGGTGTCAGCAGGACGTATCTAGCATTCGCGGAGACAATCATGGCTTCTTGCTGGAAGAAGCTCTCTTTGCGCCCCGGCAGCCCAAGGGTGGCCTCCGGCAACCCCAGCTGCATCTCCAGCAACCACTCATCGTCGTCGTCACTGTCGGCATGCCGCCGTGCAAAGACCTTGAGCTCGTTGTTTATCAGGCGGATGACCTGCAGCACGCCGTCCTCGCCGCCCACAACCCGAGAGACCCCTTTGTGGGATGGCCACCAGACGGCCTCCGGGAATGCGGCGATGGAGAACTCCGCCGTGGACTCATCGAGAGCAAGTACGGCGGTGTCACTTCCTTCGATTCCCCAATACATTGTGCCATTTGCACGCCCGACGAAATTTTCGGGGCGGAGCGTTGACGGGAGCTCGATGTCGCCGGTGATCGCGCTGGACACGAGGCGCCAACCGCCGTCGCTGCCGGTGGAGAAGATGCAGGCAATGGATTTGTCAAAGGCAGCGAGGACCCTGAAGTTGGACATGCTGACACGGCGGTCCGCGTCGCCGCCGTCGAGCAGGAACACGCCAAGGCGACGACGGAACACGCCAGGCCAGAGGATCCCCTGGTAGAGTCCGGTGAGCGGCTCGCAGACGATAAGATCGCCGCCATCGCATAGGAGGAGAAGGCTGCCGCGGCTGTCCACGATGTCCCATGACGCGATGTCCGGGAGGAAGTCGAGGGAGAAGCGGCTGCGGTCAACGACGGCCGGCGAGGACGGGACGAAGAGAGGTTGACCGCCTTTGTCGGTGTGGTAGTCGCCGACGTGCGGTGCCTGCGGGTCGAAGCGGGCGAGGAAGCCGGGATTCGCAGCGACGCGGCACCACCGCTTGCACGCGGCCGCGGCGCGGACGAGGCACGGGGACGGGCCGAGGCGGACGAGGATGAGCTCGAAGAGATGGTCGGGGAGGTCCTGCACGGTCGTTGGTCCGGCCATTTTCTTCTTCTTTTTGGGCCTGTTCTTGCCCCGACGACGATGCCCCGCCGATGACGCCATATGCACGGGGATTGGCGGCTCTACTGGTTCGATCTGTTGCGAAATTCCTGCCCAGATAAACTACACGGCACGGCCGGCCGTTGGGCGTTGACCCGAGGTGCGCGAGAGTGCCGCGCCCTCCAAGCCCGTTTAGCCAGCGCCATCAGCGCACGCCAACGCGTCCCGCTGCGAAATTCCAGCTGGGCTAGAATAGACCGACTAGTTCTGCAAACCGAAATTCAGGGGAGCGTATCCTGTCAAGGCGAACGTTTCCTTGCCCGCAATGCTGCACGTCCATCTCAAAATGTCAGCGGTTTGAATTTTGATGTCGTAGTTAGGGACTGGGAAATATCCCCTCTCATTCCCCTGATTCGGTAGATAGTCGTCCATGTCCTGCTCGCCGCCCGGGCAGGCGTTGGCCGCGGAGGCACTCCGGCAGGCCAAGAGTGTTGAGTATATTGTGTACGTGTATATTTGTGTGTAGGGCCCACCTTCTATTTTCTCTGTATAGTTAAGGTTGTGGCCCACCTCTGTACTTATATATACGTGCCTGGTGCACCAATTAATACATTGAAATTGCACAGCCCACATCTTGTCCTTCTACATGGTATCTATCGCAGCACGATCCTAAAACCCTAAAGCCGCCGCCGCCGCCGCTACTCCCCGCCGCCGCCATCAGCCACAGCCGCCGCCACCGTCCCCTCGGTCGCCGTCGCCGCCGCTGGTAGCCGCCGCCTCTCCCCACCACCTCGCCTTCCGCCGCCGCTGCCTCTTCCCGAGGCCGTTGCCGCCGAACGCCCCCAGCTTCCGCCCTCTCTCCCGAACCCCCTCCTCCCACCCGCGTCGCCCCAGCCCCCTACCACCCGCGCTGCCACACCTCCCAACCCGCGCCGCAACCAGCACCACCCCAGCCTTCACCCACCCGCGTCGCGTCTCAAACCCTAACCCTAGCCATGAGCTCCTCCTCCTCCACCGTCTCAAACCCGTTCGCCGGTCCCGATGTCACCCTCGTCTGCGACCTCAACATCCATGAGCGTGTCCCGGTCCAGCTTGATCACACCACCGCGTCCTACTCCGCTTGGAAGCAGTATTTTTTGCTTGTGTTCCGTGAGTACCTCCTGCACGGCCACGTGGACGGCACCGTGGACTCGGCGCTCATGATCAACGACGAGGAGTGGATGATCCTCGACGCCATCATCATCCGCTGGTTCTACCTCACCATCTCCAGCGACCTCTTCCACACCGTGGTGGACGACGAGGACGACGCCTATGCGGTCTGGACCAAGCTCAACGGCCTCTTCACCGACAACCGGCTGCAGCGCAAGGTCCTACTCTACGGTGAGTTTTACGGGTGCTAGCAACTTGACTCATCCATCGATGATTTTTGCATGCGCCTCAAGAAGCTCGCCGATGAGCTCCGTGATCTCGGGGAAAAGATCGGCGACGAGCTCCTCATCAGCACCCTCTCCGGCGGCCTCAACGAGGACTTCGGGAACGCTGCCTCCAACCTCACCCTCACCCCGGAGCCCACCTTCGCTAAGGTGGTCACATACCTCAAGTTGGAGGAGCACCGGATGCGGGTGGCGCGGACTCGCGCGACCCACACCGCCCTCGTCGCCGGCACCCGCGGGGGTTCCGCCCCGCCACCGCTGCGCCCGACGCCGCCACCGGCGGCGCCCGCCTTCCCGCCAGGCTTCCCGCCCGTCCCGGCCGCCCCCTTCCCGCCACCCCAGCCGGCGGCCAATGGGGGGGGGTCATCGCGGCGGCCGTCGTGGTGGCCGCAAGCAGGGGGCGCAGGCGCTCAGGGAGGAGCACTCCGCCCACCGCAGCAGGCTTCTCAGCCGGCCCCATGGTACGCCGGCCAGAACCCATGGACCGGCGTTGTACACGCCTACTCCATGCCAGTTCCTCGGGCCCCTGCCCCGGGCATTCTCGGCACCCGGCCACAGCCACACCGGGCGTACTACGCCGCGCCGCAGCCCTACGCGGCACCCTACGGTCAGCAGCCGCCGCCAAGTGGGCCGCCGCTGCTGCCCCTGACGCCGCGCCGCCTCTCCCGCCGGCACCGTGGGACCCGACCCTGTTGGCGGATCTCGACAACACTCCTTCCCCGTCCAGCTACACCGGCGGCGGCGAATGGTACATGGATAGCGGCGCCACCGCTCACATGGCGGCGTACCCCGGTAACATCCACACCGCCCATCCTGTCCACACCTCCAACCGCATCACTGTCGGTGACGGCTCTTCTCTTCCTATCACCCATATTGGTCATACATATTTTCCATCTAACTCCACTCCCGTATCCATGTCTAATATTCTAGTTTCTCCTGAACTTATTAAAAATCTTGTTTCTGTTCGATCCGATTACCGTTGAATTTGATGAATGTGATTTTTCTGTTAAGGACGCTCGCACGCGGATGGTGCTCCACCGATGTGACAGCCCAGACGAGCTCTACCCGGTTCACTCCGCCACCTCCACCACTTCCGCCGCCCCTGTCGCTCTCGCCACCGGAGTGGATCTTTGGCATGCTCGCTTGGGTCATCCTAATCCTGCCACCCTTTGCCACATACTTCAAAGTTTTTCTTTCACGTGTAATAAGAACGAGGATCACTCATGTCATGCATGTCGCCTCGGCAAACATGCTCATCTTCCATTTAGGGCTTCTTCTTTTGTTGCATCGTACCCGTTTGAGTTAATTCACAGTGATGTCTGGACCTCTCATGTTGCCAGTAATACGGGCTTTCTTTATTATCTTGTCATACTTGACGATTTTTCGCATTATGTGTGGACCTTCCCGTTGCGCCGCAAGCCGGATGTGATATCCACTCTTGCCGCCTTCTACTCTTATGTTCTCACGCAGTTTGGTCGTCCCATTCTCGCATTGCAGACAGACAACGGGAAGGAGTTTGACAACCTCGCCGTTCGTAATCTTCTCACCACACATGGCACGATCTTTCGTCTCACTTGCCCGTACACCTCACAGCAGAACGATCGTGCTGAGCGCATCCTTCGCACTCTCAATGATTGTGTTAGGACTCTTCTCTTTCATGCCAATGTGCCTCCGCGCTTTTGGCCTGACGCTCTCGCCACCGCTTCACTCCTCATCAACATCCGCCCATGTCGTACTCGCGGGAACTTTACACCTCATCATCTTCTCTTCGGTGCACCCCCCCTCTTATGATGGACTTCGCATCTTCGGCTGCCTTTGCTACCCTAGCATCGCCGCTACTGCGCCTCATAAGCTTGCACCCCGCTCCGTCGCCTGCATCTTTCTCGGCTACCCACCTAACACTAAGTGCTATGGCTGCTATGATCCCGTCTCCCATCGTGTTTTCACCTCCCGACATGTTTACTTTGATGAGATGGTGTTTCCGTTTCAGCAGTAGGTACCTCTTGTTGTCTCGTCACCGCCGGCCACCGTCGGCCCTTTGACGACTTTGTCAGGTGGACGGTCCCGTTCGGCCCGTGGACCGCCTCCAGGCTTTGGCGGTCCTCGCGCCCTCACGCCGGCGCCCGCCCCCTTGGCCTCCTCGACCGACTTTGACGGTGCAGCTGGCGCCCCGCCTTCACCCGCCGCCCCCGACTCGGGCGCCGCGAGATCGGGCGCTGCTGGCTCGGTCGCTTCTTCAGCCGCCTCGATGCCAGCCATCTCGCCGACCCCGACACCGGCCACCTTGCCGGCCCCGACGCTGGCCTCCTCGCTGGCTACGACGCCGGCCGGCTCGCCGGCCCTGACACCGGCCGCTTCGCCGGCCCCGACGCCGATCGCCTCGCCGGTGGCTCCGACGGCGCCGCCTGGCCTAGTCACACAAGCTCGTACCGGCGTTCATCGTCCGAGCCTCCGGTACTCGAGCGACGAGTACGTCCTCGCCGTCTCCACCACGGAGCCGTCGCCTATTCTCGCGTCCGCTCGTGCCGCCCTCCGTGATCCTCACTGGCTTGCGGCGATGCAGGAAGAGTTCGATGCTCTTCAATGGAACCGCACCTGGACACTGGTTCCCCGGCCTCCTCGCGCCAACGTCATCACCGGCAAGTGGGTATTTCGCCATAAGACCCGCTCGGATGGTACTCTCGAGCACTACAAGGCTCGTTGGGTGGTTCGCGGTTTCCGCCAGCACGCTGGAGTGGATTTCACTGAGATGTTTGCCCCGGTTGTGAAACTGGGCACGATCCGTACCGTCCTCCAGCTCGCAGTGTCCCGAGGCTGGCCTGTTCATCAGATGGATGTATCCAACGCCTTTCTCCACGGTCATCTTGCGGAGCAGGTGTATTGTGAGCAACCCACCGGTTTCGTCGATGCCTCACTTCCTGGCCATGTGTGTCTGTTGTCCCGCTCTATCTACGGGCTCAAGCAGGCACCCCGCGCCTGGTACCAGCGGATCGCCGGGTTTCTTCAGACACTGGGCTTCAGCGTCACTCGCTCGGACGCTTCACTATTCGTCTATCGCCACGGTGACACCACTGCATATTTGCTCCTTTACGTCGACGACATCATCCTGACGGCCTCCTCCGCAGCTCTTCTTCAGCAGATTACTCTCCGGCTGCGTGACGAGTTTGCCATCAAGGGCTTGGGTGCTCTCCATTATTTTCTTGGTATTGAGGTCGTTCGGCGCCCGGGCGGTTTCTTTCTTCATCAGCAGAAGTATGCGCACGAGCTCCTTGAGCGTGCTGGCATGCTCAACTGTCACCCGGTTGCTACTCCTGTTGACATGAAGGCCAAGGTTTCTGCTCTTGAGGGCTCGCCAGCGTCGGATGCTCCTTTCTACCAGTCTATCGTCGGTGCTCTTCAGTATTTGACTCTCACCAGACCGGATCTTCAGTATGCTGTTCAGTAGGTGTGTCTCCACATGCACGCCCCACGTGACTCCCATTGGACTCTCGTGAAGCGGATCCTTCGTTACATCTGCGGCACGATGACTCTCGGGCTGACACTCACGGCGTCCACTTCTCTGGAGATGATGGCCTACTCCGATGCAGACTAGGCTGGCTGCCCAGATACTCGTCGGTCCACCTCTGGCTACTGCGTCTACCTCGGTCCTTCACTCGTCTCGTGGTCGTCCAAGCGACAACCCACGGTTTCGCGCTCTAGCACGGAAGCTGAGTACCGAGATGTGGCCAACGCAGTTGCTGAGTGCACCTGGCTACGACAGTTACTTCAGGAGCTGCATCACGACATCTCCCAGGCTACAGTTGTCTACTGCGACAACGTTTCAGCGGTGTACCTCTCCGCCAACCCCGTTCATCATCGCCGGACTAAGCACATTGAGCTGGACATTCATTTTGTGCGTGAGCAGGTGGCTCTTGGACGCATTCGGGTTCTCCATGTGCCGACTGCACAACAGTTCACCGATGTGATGACGAAGGGACTGCCGACTTCTACCTTCGAGGAGTTTCGTTCCAGTCTTTGCATCACTGGCGCCGCTTTGACTGCGGGGGGGGGGGTGTTGAGTATATTGTGTACGTGTATATTTGTGTGTAGGGCCCACCTCCTATTTCCTCTGTATAGTTGAGGTTGTGGCCCACCTCTGTACTTATATATACGTGCCTGGTGCACCGATTAATACATTGCGATTGCACAACCCACATCTTGTCCTTCTACAAAGAGGACTGCATCGTTGGAAAGTTAGTCAATTTCATGATTATAATTACAAAATATAAATCATGATTAAAACTATTATTAGCATGCAACAATCTGCTAGCATACTACTCCTAGAAGAACCAAACAACAGCATCGCACATGCAACATCTATCATAATTAGAGACATGATCAAATCATAATTCACAACACACGTACAGATCATTAGTAGATGAAGTTGCCGTGGTTGTTGTGGAGTTGATGTTGTTGACGATGATGTTGGTGATCACCAGTCGCAACATATGTTGGTGACGACAGTGCAACAATGCCTGATCTTGGTGGAAGACGTCCCGTTATGACGAAGTACGCAAAGCACTTTTTAAAAACCTAATTTGTCATTCCCCTGTGCAGAATCACAAGGACAAAGGGTTCCAGAGACCTACCCTCCTGCTCGGTGATGCACGCCCATGTTCAAGGTGAAGTAGACTACGATGACGATGCAAATTGCGAGATGAGGCAAATACCTAACTTGCATTGATATGTCTTTGCCCACGTCCGTAAGCCGTATACATAGGAGAACCAGAGGCGGTTGTCCGTGCCCTAGCCCGGCCTGGCGAGCACGTGCGTGTGATATTCTCTTTTTATCCTCATTGCATCACTCGGTATGATGGGGAGAACCCACTATGTAAGAGGCCTCACAGCTCCTCAACTTTCAGGGTGAGACTAAACTTTAAAGCCGACTCTTGTCATTTATTCATGGGTCCTTTTCAGATTTCAGAAATTGTACATGAGCCAAGCTCATTATTTGTAACATATACTTCTTTGAAATCCCGGACGTAGCCTTGTTCTACAAAGAATTATATAGATTCACTGTAGTATCAACTTCCAGATTTTATTTTTCTTTTTGCAAAGGAGGAAGACCCCCGGCCTCTATATCTGGGCGATGCATGCAACCATTTTATTAATTATTTACAAAAGACCTTACAAAGTAATAGAACAGTAAAACTAAAGCCTCCGTCTAGGCAACATCGGTCGCTCCTCCTATCCAGTTGATGAAGGATGATAATAGTCTGGGCCTAATACCAAACTGACATCATAGCCAAATCTAACATCTAAGACCTAGGGGACCAACCAAGCCACCTGTTGGGTATGGGGCACCCACCGGTCCGGCGCACTCTCAGAGGTCGCCGCCGTCACCGCCAACTGCCATCAATCCATCTTCAGGGTTGTACTGACGCATCAACCTTGCCCGGTCTAGCTGCCGCTGACGCCACCACGACGCCAGACAACCCCGCCATCCTGCGCTCGTCCATCAACAAATGCCCAGCAGCGAGAGCCCGATGCTCCATGCCGCTGGGACCCGCTGTTGTCGCCGTGTCAGATGCAACACCGCACCTCCTTCGTGAACACCACCTGCTGCCACTGGTCCCATCCCCTCCACCTGCAGTTCCTTTGCACTCCCAACCGAGCCCCAAGGCCCCTGACAACACCTCTAGGAAGGTCACGACATGAAGCGCCGCTGCCGCCAAATCCGAAGAGGATTGTAGGTTTTCAGCCGACAGGAGATCAGGGTGGGTAGATTGGGCCCTCAGCTGCTCCTTCATGAAGGACAACGATGCCCATGGATGCCGCCACCGTTGAGCCGGCCAGACCGGCCAAGGTTTCCCCCAGACCCAAGGTACACCACCAGGGCTCACCAACACAGGAGTCTGCAGCCGCAAACCACCAGGACGACGAGATAGGCAGGAGGGAGGTGAACCAACATATTTGATGACGCGACGCCAAACCACCAGAGGATCACCGACCACTCGATCCGATCCCCGGCAGCTCACCTGCCCCTAGGAACTGGCCGTCCGCCACGCCGTCGCGCTCATGGAGACCGCCATGGGCCAGATCAGCGCCGCTGCCATGTTGGGGAATGTTGCAGAAAACAAAAATTTTCCTACTCGTTTCACCAAGATCATCTAGGAGTTCATCTAGCAACGAGTGATTAGATGCATCTACATACCTTTGTAGATCGCGAGCGGAAGCGTTCAAAAGAACGGTGATGATGTAGTCGTACTCGACGTGATCCAAATCACCGATGACCAGCGCCGAACGGACGGCACCTCCGTGTTCAACACACGTACGGAACAGCCACGTCTCCTCCTTCTTGATCCAGCAAGGGAGGGAGGAGAGATTGAGGGAGATGGCACCAGCAGTAGCACGACGGCGTGGTGTTGATGGAGCTGCAGTACTCCGGCAGAGCTTCGCTAAGCACTATGGAGGTTGAGGAGGTGTTGGGGAGGGAGAAGGAGGCAACCAAAGGCCGAGGCGTTCAGGTATGAAGTCCCTCCTCTCCCCACTATATATAGGGGTGCCAAGGGGGGGTGGCCGGCCCTAGGAGATCCAATCTCCTAGGGGGTGCGGCGGCCTAGGGGGGTTTCCCTCCCCCCCAAGGCACCTAGGAGGTGCCTTACCCTCCTAGGACTCTTCCCCCTTCTAAACCCTAGGCGCATGGGCCTATGTGGGGCTGGTGCCCTTGGCCCATTAGGCCAAGGCGCACCCCCTTACAGCCCATGTGGCCCCCCGGGACAGGTGGACCCACCCGGTGGACCCCCGGGACCCTTCCGGTGGTCCCGGTACAATACCGATAACCCCGAAACTTGTCCCGATGCCCGAAACAGGACTTCCCATATATAAATCTTTACCTCCGGACCATTCCGGAACTCCTCGTGACGTCCGGGATCTCATCCGGGACTCCGAACAACATTCGGGTTACTGCATATACATATCCCTACAACCCTAGCGTAACTGAACCTTAAGTGTGTAGACCCTACGGGTTCGAGAGACAAGCAAACATGACCGAGACGACTCTCCGGTCAATAACCAACAGCGGGATCTGGATACCCATGTTGGCTCCCACATGCTCCACGATGATCTCATCGGATGAACCACGATGTCGAGGATTCAATCAACCCCGTACGCTATTCCCTTTGTCTATCGATATGTTACTTGCCCGAGATTCGATCGTCGGTATCCCAATACCTCGTTCAATCTCGTTACCGGCAAGTCACTTTACTCGTACCGTAATGCATGATCCCGTGACCAGACACTTGGTCACTCTGAGCTCATTATGATGATGCATTACCGAGTGGGCCCAGTGATACGTCTCCGTCATACGGAGTGACAAATCCCAGTCTTGATCCATGTCACCCAACAGACACTTTCGGAGATACCCGTAGTCTACCTTTATAGTCACCCAGTTACGTTGTGACGTTTGGCATACCCAAAGCACTCCTACGGTATCCGGGAGTTACACGATCTCATGGTCTAAGGAAAAGATACTTTGACATTGCAAAACTCTAGCAAACGAACTATACGATCTTGTGCTATGTTTAGGATTGGGTCTCGTCCATCACATCATTCTCCCAATGATGTGATCTCGTTATCAATGACATCCAGTGTCCATAGTCAGGAAACCATGACTATCTGTTGATGAACGAGCTAGTCAACTAGAGCCTCACTAGGGACATGTTGGTGTCTGTTATTCACACATGCATTACGATTTCCGGATAACACAATTATAGCATGAATAAAGACAATTATCATGAACAAGGAAATATAATAATAATGCTTTTATTATTGCCTCTAGGGCATATTTCCAACAGTCTCCCACTTGCACTAGAGTCAATAATCTAGTTACATTGTGATGAATCGAACACCCATGGAATTCTGGTGTTGATCATGTTTTGCTCTAGGGAGAGGTTTAGTCAACGGATCTGCTACATTCAAGTCCGTATGTACTTTACAAATCTCTATGTCTCCATCTTGAACATTTTCACGAATGGAGTTGAAGCGACGCTTGATGTGCCTTGTCTTCTTGTGAAACCTGGGCTCCTTGGCAAGTGCAATAGCTCCAGTGTTGTCACAGAAGAGCTTGATCGGCCCCGACGCATTGGGTATGACTCCTAGGTCGGTGATGAACTCCTTCACCCATATTGCTTCATGTGCTGCCTCCGAGGCTGCCATGTACTCCGCTTCACATGTAGATCCCGCCACGACGCTTTGCTTGCAACTGCACCAGCTCACTGCCCCACCATTCAAAATATACACATATCCGGTTTGTGACTTAGAGTCATCCAGATCTGTGTCGAAGCTAGCGTCGACGTAACCCTTTACGACGAGCTCTTCGTCACCTCCATAAACGAGAAACATTTCCTTAGTCCTTTTCAGGTACTTCAGGATATTCTTGACCGCTGTCCAGTGTTCCTTGCCGGGATTACTTTGGTACCTTCCTACCAAACTTACGGCAAGGTTTACATCAGGTCTGGTACACAGCATGGCATACATAATAGAACCTATGGCTGAGGCATAGGGGATGACGCTCATCTCTTCTATATCTTCTGCCGTGGTCGGACATTGAGCTGAGCTCAATTTCATACCTTGCAACACAGGCAAGAACCCCTTCTTGGATTGATCCATATTGAACTTCTTCAATATCTTATCAAGGTATGTGCTTTGTGAAAGACCTATGAGGCGTCTTGATCTATCTCTATAGATTTTGATGCCTAATATATAAGCAGCTTCTCCAAGGTCCTTCATTGAAAAACTTTTATTCAAGTAGGCCTTGATGCTGTCCAAGAGTTCTATATCATTTCCCATCAAAAGTATGTCATCTACATATAATATGAGAAATGCTACAGAGCTCCCACTCACTTTCTTGTAAACGCAGGCTTCTCCATAAGTCTGTGTAAACCCAAACGCTTTGATCATCTCATCAAAGCGAATGTTCCAACTCCGAGATGCTTGCACCAGCCCATAAATCGAGCGTTGGAGCTTGCACACTTTGTCAGCATTCTTAGGATCGACAAAACCTTCCGGCTGCATCATATACAATTCTCCTTAAGGAAACCATTAAGGAATGCCGTTTTGACGTCCATTTGCCATATTTCGTAATTATAGAATGCGGCAATTGCTAACATGATTCGGACGGACTTCAGCTTTGCTACCGGTGAGAAAGTCTCATCGTAGTCAACCCCTTGAACTTGTCGATAACCCTTAGCGACAAGCCGAGCTTTATAGATGGTCACATTACCATCCGCGTCTGTCTTCCTCTTAAAGATCCATTTATTTTCTATGGCTCGCCGCTCAACGGGCAAGTCAGTCAAAGTCCATACTTTGTTTTCATACATGGATCCTATCTCGGATTTCATGGCTTCCAGCCATTTGTCGGAATCTGGTCCCGCCATCGCTTCTTCATAGTTCGAAGGTTCACCGTTGTCTAACAACATGATTTCCAAGACAGGGTTGCCGTACCACTCTGGTGCGGAACGTGTCCTTGTGGACCTTCGGATTTCAGTAGGGGCTTGATCAGAAGTATCTTGATCATTTTCATTAACTTCCTCTCTAGTCGGTGCAGGCACCTCAGGAACATTTTCTTGAGTTGCGCCATTTTCCGGTTCAAGAGGTAATACTTCATCAAGCTCTACTTTCCTCCCACTTACTTCTTTCGAGAGAAACTCTTTCTCCAGAAAGGACCCATTCTTGGCAACAAAGATCTTGCCTTCGGATCTGAGGTAGAAGGTGTACCCAATAGTTTCTTTTGGGTACCCTATGAAGACGCATTTTTCCGATTTGGGTTCGAGCTTTTCAGGTTGAAGTTTCTTGACATAAGCATCGCATCCCCAAACTTTTAGAAACGACAGCTTAGGTTTCTTGCCAAACCATAATTCATACGGTGTCGTCTCAACGGATTTCGACGGAGCCCTATTTAAAGTGAATGCGACAGTCTCTAAAGCATAGCCCCAAAAAGAAAGCGGTAAATCGGTAAGAGACATCATAGATCGCACCATATCTAACAGAGTGCGATTACGACGTTCGGACACACCATTACGCTGAGGTGTTCCAGGCGGCGTGAGTTGTGAAACTATTCCACATTTTCTTAAGTGTGCCCCAAACTCGTGACTCAAGTATTCTCCTCCACGATCTGATCGTAGAAACTTGATTTTCCTGTCACGTTGATTTTCAACCTCACTCTGAAATTCCTTGAACTTTTCAAAGGTTTCAGACTTGTGTTTCATTAAGTAGATATACCCATACCTACTTAAATCATCAGTGAGGGTGAGAACATAACGATAGCCACCGCGAGCCTCAACACTCATCGGACCGCACACATCAGTATGTATGATTTCCAATAGGTCGGTTGCTCGCTCCATTGTTCCTGAGAACGGAGTCTTGGTCACTTTACCCATAAGGCATGGTTCGCACGTGTCAAATGATTCATAATCAAGAGACTCTAAAAGTCCATCAGCATGGAGCTTCTTCATGCGTTTAACACCTATGTGACCAAGGCGGCAGTGCCACAAGTATGTGGGACTATCATTATCAACCTTACTTCTTTTGGTACTCACATTATGAATATGTGTAGCATCACGTTCGAGATTCATAAGGAATAAACCATTCACCATAGGAGCATGACCATAAAACATATCTCTCATAAAAATGGAACAACCATTATTCTCAGATTTAAAAGAGTAGCCATCTCGAATTAAACGAGATCCCGATACAATGTTCATGCTCAAAGCTGGCACTAAATAACAATTATTAAGGTTTAAAACTAATCCCGAAGGGAGATGCAGAGGTAGCGTGCCGACGGCGATCACATTGACCTTGGAACCATTCCCGACGCGCATCGTCACCTTGTCCTTTGCTAGTTTCCGCTTATTCTGCAGCCCCTGTTTTGAGTTACAAATGTGAGCAACTGCACCGGTATCAAATACCCAGGAGCCACTACGGGCACTAGTAAGGTACACATCAATTACATGTATATCACATATACCTTTTGTTTTGCCGGCCTTCTTATCCGCTAAGTACTTAGGGCAGTTCCGCTTCCAGTGACCGCTTCCCTTGCAATAAAAGCACTCAGTCTCGGGCTTGGGTCCATTCTTTGGCTTCTTCCCAGCAGCTTGCTTGCCGGGCGCGGCAACCTCCTTGCCGTCCTTCTTGAAGTTCTTTTTACCCTTGCCTTTCTTGAACTTAGTGGTTTTATTGACCATCAACACTTGATGTTCCTTTCTGACTTCTACCTCTGCTGATTTCAGCATAGCAAATACTTCAGGAATGGTCTTTTCCATCCCCTGCATATTGAAGTTCATCACAAAGCTCTTGTAGCTTGGTGGAAGCGACTGGAGGATTCTGTCAATGACCGCATCATCCGGGAGATTAACTCCCAGCTGAGTCAAGCGGTTATGCAACCCAGACATAGTGAGTATGTGCTCACTGACAGAACTGTTTTCCTCCATCTTACAGCTAAAGAATTTGTCGGAGACTTCATATCTCTCGACCCAGGCATGAGCTTGGAAAACCATTTTCAGCTCTTCGAACATCTCATATGCTCCATGTCTCTCAAAACGCTTTTGGAGCCCCGGCTCTAGGCTGTAAAGCATGCCGCACTGAACGAGGGAGTAGTCATCGAAACGTGCCTGCCAAGCGTTCATAACATCTTGTTCTGCAGGGAGAACGGGTGCGTCACCAAGCGGTGCTTGTAGGACATAATCTTTCTTGGCAGCTATGAGGATGATCCTCAGGTTCCGGACCCAGTCCGTATAGTTGCTGCCATCGTCTTTCAGCTTAGTTTTCTCTAGGAACGCGTTGAAGTTGAGGACTACGTTGGCCATTTGATCTACAAGACATATTGCAAAGATTTTAGACTAAGTTCATGATAATTAAGTTCAACTAATCAAATTATTAGTGAACTCCCACTTAGATTAGACATCCCTCTGGTCATCTAAGTATTACATGATCCGAGTTAAACTAGACCGTGTCCGATCATCACGTGAGACGGACTAGTCAACATCGGTGAACATCTTCATGTTGATCGTATCTTCTATACGACTCATGCTCGACCTTTCGGTCTTCTGTGTTCCGAGGCCATGTCTATACATGCTAGGCTCATCAAGTCAACCTAAGTGTTTGCATGTGTAAATCTGTCTTACACCCGTTGTATGTGAACGTCTGAATAAAACACCCGATCATCACGTGGTGTTTTGAAACAGCGAACTGTCGCAACGGTGCACAGTTAGGGGGAACACTTCTTGAAATTATTGTGAGGGATCATCTTATTTACTACCGTCGTTCTAAGTAAACAAGATGCAAAACATGATAAACATCACATGCAATCAAATAATAAACGTGACATGATATGGCCAATATCACATAGCTCCTTTGATCTCCATCTTGGGGCTCCATGATCATCTGGTCACCGGCTTGACACCATGATCTCCATCATCATGATCTCCATCATCGTGTCTCCATGAAGTTGCTCGCCAACTATTACTTCTACTACTATGGCTAACGCGTTTAGCAATAAAGTAAAGTAATTACATGGCGTTTCTTGATGACACGCAGGTCATATAAAAGAATAAAGACAACTCCTATGGCTCCTGCCGGTTGTCATACTCATCGACATGCAAGTCGTGATTCCTATTACAATAGCATGAACATCTCATACATCACATATAGATCATTCATCATTCATCACAACTTTGGCCATATCATATCACAAACCACTTGCTGCAAAAACAAGTTAGACGTCCTCTAATTGTTGTTGCAAGTTTTACGTGGCTGAATTAGGGTTCTAGCAAGAACGTTTTCTTACCTACGTTAAAGCCACAACATGATTTGTCAACTTCTATTTACCCTTCATAAGGACCCTGTTCATCGATTCCGCTCCAACTAAAGTAGGAGAGACAGACACCCGCCAGCCACCTTATGCAACTAGTGCATGTTAGTCGGTGGAACCGGTCTCACATAAGCGTACGTGTAAGGTTGGTCCGGGCCGCTTCATCCCACAATACCGCTGAAGCAAGAAAGGACTAGTAACGGCAAGAAAGTTGACAAATCTACGCCCACAACATATTGTGTTCTACTCGCGCAAGAAGAACTACGCATAGACCTAGCTCATGATGCCACTGTTGGGGAACGTTGCAGAAAACAAAAAATTTCCTACTCGTTTCACCAAGATCATCTAGGAGTTCATCTAGCAACGAGTGATTAGATGCATCTACATACCTTTGTAGATCTCGAGCGGAAGCGTTCAAAAGAACGGTGATGATGTAGTCGTACTCGACGTGATCCAAATCACCGATAACCAGCGCCGAATGGACGGCACCTCCGCGTTCAACACACGTACGGAACAGCCACGTCTCCTCCTTCTTGATCCAGCAAGGGAGGGAGGAGAGATTGAGGGAGATGGCACCAACAGCAGCACGACGGCGTGGTGTTGATGGAGCTGCAGTACTCCGGCAGAGCTTCGCTAAGCACTATGGAGGTTGAGGAGGTGTTGGGGAGGGAGAAGGAGCAACCAAAGGCCGAGGCGTTCAGGTATGAAGTCCTTCCTCTCCCCACTATATATAGGGGTGCCAAGGGGGGGGTGGCCGGCCCTAGGAGATCCAATCTCCTAGGGGGTGCGGCGGCCTAGGGGGGTTTCCCTCCCCCCCAAGGCACCTAGGAGGTGCCTTACCCTCCTAGGACTCTTCCCCCTTCTAAACCCTAGGCGCATGGGCCTATGTGGGGATGGTTCCCTTGGCCCATTAGGCCAAGGCGCACCCCCTTACAGCCCATGTGGCCCCCCGGGACAGGTGGACCCACCCGGTGGACCCCCGGGACCCTTCCGGTGGTCCCGGTACAATACCGATAACCCCGAAACTTGTCCCGATGCCCGAAACAGGACTTCACATATATAAATCTTTACCTCCGGACCATTCCGGAACTCCTCATGACGTACGGGATCTCATCCGGGACTCCGAACAACATTCGGGTTACTGCATATACATATCCCTACAACCCTAGCGTAACTGAACCTTAAGTGTGTAGACCCTACGGGTTCGAGAGACAAGCAGACATGACCGAGACGACTCTCCGGTCAATAACCAACAGCGGGATCTGGATGCCCATGTTGGCTCCCACATGCTCCACGATGATCTCATCGGATGAACCACGATGTCGAGGATTCAATCAACCCCGTACGCTATTCCCTTTGTCTATCGATATGTTACTTGCCCGAGATTCGATCGTCGGTATCCCAATACCTCGTTCAATCTCGTTACCGGCAAGTCACTTTACTCGTACCGTAATGCATGATCCCGTGACCAGACACTTGGTCACTCTGAGCTCATTATGATGATGCATTACCGAGTGGGCCCAGTGATACCTCTCCGTCATACGGAGTGACAAATCCCAGTCTTGATCCATGTCACCCAACAGACACTTTCGGAGATACCCGTAGTCTACCTTTATAGTCACCCAGTTACGTTGTGACGTTTGGCATACCCAAAGCACTCCTACGGTATCCGGGAGTTACACGATCTCATGGTCTAAGGAAAAGATACTTTGACATTGCAAAACTCTAGCAAACGAACTATACGATCTTGTGCTATGTTTAGGATTGGGTCTCGTCCATCACATCATTCTCCCAATGATGTGATCTCGTTATCAATGACATCCAGTGTCCATAGTCAGGAAACCATGACTATCTGTTGATCAACGAGCTAGTCAACTAGAGGCTCACTAGGGACACGTTGGTGTCTGTTATTCACACATGCATTACGATTTCCGGATAACACAATTATAGCATGAATAAAGACAATTATCATGAACAAGGAAATATAATAATAATGCTTTTATTATTGCCTCTAGGGCATATTTCCAACATGCCATTGCTCAGGGCCTCATCCTCAAGATCGGGGATCCCACGCATCCCGATCCTGGAGTGAGAGAGCGATGCCTCCGCCGCCGCCGTAGCACGCGCGGGCTTAGCCCGGTGCCGACCACCGGCGGTGATGAAGGGGAGACCGGGAAGGAGGGGGCCGGCGGCAAAGGGATGGGTCCCCTTGGTCGCCCGTGCGGGGGGTGCGGAGTTTTTTTTTCTCATGAAGGTTCCCTTGACTCGATCTCCTCCACTTCCAGATGAACCGACTTCGGCCACAAGCTGGACCACCTCAAGTTGAGAGCCTCAGCTTGAAGCATGGTCAAGCAGTTCTGACCTTTACAACATGTTTGATAACTTTCGAAAGGAGAATTGAAATTTAGGTGAGGGAGTGTGACGAGATTAGACGTAAGAAGTAGCATTTTATTGTCAATCCCTTGTTTGGTATCGCGCGAGTATTACATGTAATAATTTTAGAGACACACTTATTCCCATTTTTGTTTAGTGGGAATTCATGAAGGATGAGTTTAGAGAATTTCCACACACTCCCCTGTTAATAAAATGATGGGAGTTAAAGCCTAAAATCTCATTCCCAATCCTTTGTGAATTCCAATCAAACTGGGACTTTATATCTCATAACCCCTAAATTCCCGTTCCCTCTCTGAAAGGATTGATATAGTTGACTAGAGGGGGGTGAATAGGCAACTAACACTTTTTAATCTTTTCTTTACCAATTTAAACTTTGCATCAAAGTAGGTTCTCTAGATATGCAACTATGTGAGCAACCTATATGATGCAATAACAACTAGCACATAAGCAAGCAAGGGATACAACACAAATAAGCTTGCACAAGTAAAGGCACGAGATAACCAAGAGTGGAGCTGGTGGAGACGAGGATGTGTTACCGAAGTTCCTTCCTTTTGAGGAGAAGTACGTCTCTGTTAGAGCGGTGTGGAGGCACAATGCTCCCAAAGAAGCCACTAGGGCCACCGTATTCTCCTCACGCCCTCACACAATGCGAGATGCCGTGATTCCACTATTGCTGCCCTTAAAGGCGGCGACCGAACCTTTACAAACAAAGTTGGGGCAATCTCCACAACTTAATTGGAGGTTCCCAACGACACCACGAAGCTTCACCACAATGGACTATGGCTCCGAGGTGACCTCGACCGTCTAGGGTGCTCAAACACCCAAGAGTAACAAGATCCGCTAGGGATTAGTGGGAGGAATCAACTTTCTCTTGGTGGAAGTGTAGATCGGGGCCTTCTCACCCAATCCCGAGCAAATCAACAAGTTTGATTGGCTAGGGAGAGAGATCAAGCGAAAATGGAGCTTGGAGCAACAATAGAGCTTAGGGTTCGAAGAGGTAAGTCTTCTTGAAGAAGAAGACCCCCTTATATAGTGGGGGGACAATTCCAACCGTTACCCACCACTCAGCCCGCGACCCGCGGTACTACCGTACCACAGGAGCGGTACTACCGCACGGACCTGCGGTACTACCGCGGTGGACCGCGGTACTACCATGGGCGCGGAAGAGCCTGGACCTGAACAGAAGAGCACAGACAGGGCGCAGTAGAACCGCAGGCGTGGTACTACCGCGGCCCTATGCGGTACTACCGGAGGGCAACCACAGGCCAGGCACGGTAGGCACAGATGTAAAAAATTACATCCATGACTACCTCCGCTGAGATATTATCAAGCAAAAATCTGACACGGTACTACCATGACCAGGGGTGTGGTACTACCGTGAAGGGTGCAGATGTAAAAAATTACATCCACCCCTACCTCCGCACCTGCTGTTGTACCTGGCCAGGCGACACGGTACTACTGCGCCGTAGCACGGTACTAGCGTGTAGGGCGCGGATGTAAAAAATTACATCCGCCCCTACTACCGCTTGAGCAGCGGCGCCAGGCCAGAACTCACAGTACTACCACTTAGGAGGAGCAGTACTACCGTGGAAGCCCACGGTACTACCGTGCGGAGCCCGGTACTACCACTGGCTCCTGGGGTAGTACCGCTCAGAGGAGCAGTACTACCGCCAGCCTGAGAAGAGCAACTCGGAGTCCTTCATTTTGCAGAGACAAGGTGAGACGGAGGAAACTCCAAAGAGCCAAAGGAAAGGCGGTGCAAAAGGGGACGTGTACGTGAGATTCCACCCAAACCTTTCCAAAGCGGACCCCCTCTTAATAGTATGGCTTTCCTACGACTCAACTCCACCGAAAAGAACCGTAGAGAAACGCCGTCTTCAATAATCTTCGAGGGCATCAAATCGTCTTGTGTTTAGTCATGATATATCTGAAAAGCTCAATACACACGATTAGTCCGCAAAAGCATTGTCATAAATCACCAAAACTACTAAGGGACAAGAATGCCCTTACAATCTCCCCCCTTTTGGTGGATTGATGACAATACGGGATTTGCACAGAGGGAAAGAATATAGCATAAGCAAACCCCACATCTCTAGAATATAGACGAGCTCCCCTAGATTCGTGCTAGAGAGTAAGGTGCTTTGGACTGCACAGCACGAATACTAGGATCACCACTCCCCCTATATTTTAGAAACAAAGCATATCTTGCAATGGTAAGGCTAACACTAAACAATATAGTAAATATGAGCAAAACATAAATAGCACGATATAGCATAAGCTCAGTAAGGTAATAAGGTACAAAAAAGTGCATATGTCTTACACCATATGATAAACAAGATAGTAAATATGAGCAAAACATAAATAGCACGATATAGCATAAGCTCAATAAGGTAATAAGGTACAAAAGAGTGCATATGTCTTACACCATATGATAAACTTAGTCTCACGAGCACAACCAAACCAAAGCAAACAAGTTCAATAGACGGAAAGCAAATCAAACGATGAAACACACGACACACGACATGCAAATCCTACACTCTCTCCCCCTTTGGCATCCAGACAGCAAAAAGGCAGAGAGGGCACCTACAACAAAGGTGGTAGCTCAGGCGGAAAACGACTCCTTGTCGCCAGACTCCACAACAGGAACATGCTCCTCCTTGGAATCGGTCCACTGGTAGCCCTGCTTAGCCATCCAGGCAGCCTCGGGGGTGATGTGCTTCTTAGAGCCGCTGGCCACGTCCTCCCTGCACGCACTCAAGATCCTGATGTCGCGACGACGACCCTCCTTCTGAGCAACATGGGCCTTGTACTGACCCTGGACCTGCATGCAGAACAGTCTCTTCATCTTGATCTTCAGCTTCTTCGCCCAAGAGGGCTCAGTAGAGGGAGTAGTGAAAGCAGAACAGTCCTCAGCAGCCTCTTCCTCCTCAATCTCCTCCTCATCCACAACCATCCTGGCAGCCTCAGCAGAAGTGGTGGTGTTAGCCCATTGGGGCTTGATGCGGAGCTTGATGGGCTCATGACGAATCCAGCCTGGAGCTTTAAACTCATCATTGGGAAAGTGCTGCTCCCAAGTCTTGGAGATCAGGTGAAACAGGTAAAGCCCATAGATGGGGACCTTACGGTTGAACACGGCGAACTGAAGCTCACACCACATGATATGTGAAACATCAAGTGGCTGAGTCTAAGCCTGACGGGCCTCCTCACAAAGGAGCATCATGTCAACGAGGTAAGCATGCACCTGTCCCATGTCACCAATGCGCGGGAAGAGGGTGTTCCGGAAGAACCGATGCATGATGTCAAGGAAGGGGTTAAGCACCCACACCTTCTTTTTTCTTGGAAGTGTCTTCTGAGCAAGGAATGGCATGAGCTTGTTCTTGTTGGCAGACTCAGATTTGGCATGAGGGCGAACTCCAACTGGAGTGTCGAGCCCATCATCTAGAACGTGAAGCAACTCCATGAACTCCTTCCATGTAGCAGACATCCGTTGACCATTGTGCATCCAAGTCATGGTCCTTGCTTCATCGACGCCGAAGTGGACGGAAGCAAAGTACTTTGAAATGACCTCTGGATTAAAATCCTTGTGGAAGGTGAGCATGTGTTCAATGCCGAACTGCTCCACTAGATCCAAGGCCTCTCCAAAGTACCCATGGTGCTTGTCCTGCCTCATATGATGCATGTCAATCGAGTGAACTTCGACGTGCTGGTTCTACTTGGCCTTGATCACATCCATATAGATCAGATACTGTTGCTTGGTCCAGAAGAGATCATTGCCTCGCGAGTTAGCCCGGGGAGTCACATAGGGATTGAGCTTCCTTCGAATGACAAACTTGGCCTAGGGCATCTCATCCATGCCCATGATGGGCTCGTTCTACTTGTTGGCGGTGTGCTTGGTCCTGCGTTGGGAAGCAGAAGACCCCTCTGGTGCTTCATCTGGGTTGCGCAGCTGCTTTGACCCTGTGTCACGGCTGGGATTCGAGTGATGAGCAAAAGAACCGGAGCCACCACCAAGACACAAAACACAAAAAACACACACGGGAAACAAGATGGATCAATGCAAAAGACAAAGGCCAAACCGAAGGAAACAAAAAGCATGAGATCTGGACAACACAAAGAGCGCTGGATAAATCTACGGTAGTACCGGGCATGTTTACGGATGTAAAAAATTACATCCGCTCCAGCCGTGGAAGTACCGTGCCGGGGTAGCACGGTAGTACCGCGCCTGGGGCAGAAGTAATTTTTTACTTCCGTACGCCAAGCGGTAGTACCGCACCAGGGTGCGGAAGTGTCGCAAGGCGTCAGAAACAGGCGAGGTTGTGGTAGTACCGCTCCAGGAGGAGCGGTAGTACCACGCGGATCGAAAACCGCGACAAGATTCACGGATCTGGATCTAGAACCTCCGCACGACAACATCGGACTACCGTTGATCAACCAGAACTATTTTGACTATCCAAAGAGCATGCTTACTACACTACCACTCTCCTACAAATCCCACTTGCACAGATTTAGCCAAAAATCTCAAGAACACCACATGCATCTCCCCAAGACCTAAAAGCACAAGGAAGGACAAAAATGAGAGGAACTTGGGGAAAAACCTTGGTCCATGGCAAGAGGGAGAGGTGGGGAACGATCCCATCGGTCGGAATCCGAGGAGAGCGGCCGAAGATGGAGATCCGACGGAGGCCTCCGGCGCCGTTCTTGGGCAGGTGAGAGAGAGAGACGGGGTGGGGAATAGAGATGAATGGGTATGGGGAAGTTAGAACTTCCCCTATCCCGCTCTTAACCCCCACCCGCTCGTGTGGGCGCGGAAGTACCACGGGTCATCGCGGTAGTACCGCCCGGGTAGAAGTACCGCGCGCTGGGCGGTAGTACTGCTCTTTCAGCGGCAGTAAAAAAATTACTGCCGCGATGGTAGCGGTAGTACCGTGCCCCTGGAAGGAAACGCAGAAAACGCAGAGCCACCAACTCCTGCGGTAGTACCGTGGCTCGCCACGGTAGTACCGTAAACCAAGAAAGTGCAAGAACCACACGAGAGAAGGAGAGCAAAAGCAAAACAACCAACGGAAACACCGAACAACTAAGAAGCGAACACAACGACAACACAAACACGCCACAGAGAAGAGGAAGGCACATGACAACGAAGACCAACTACGAGACACAACCTCTCCAAGGAGAGGGCGGTGGCCGGAGCCACCTATGTTTGAGTCAATTGGTATGGCACCGCGAAGAATTATCCTTGGGCCCATGACCAAACCTCATCTTTGAAGCACAAGTACCATAAAAAATGGCTAATGTGAAAGAGTTGATCAATTTATGCATAATGGGGGGAGGGAGAGTTCATTGAGAGAACAACACCCCCCCTATGTCCATGCCTACACCTAAACTAGACAACAAGTTGAGTGAGGTGGGGTGTGCAAGGGTTCAAGTCACATTGCTTGAATCAATGATATTTAGCTCATGCCTTAACTCGCGAAATCTTGCTTCATCCAAGGGCTTCGTGAGAATATCTGCAAGGTTATCATGAGTGTTGACATACTTGAGCTTGATCTCCCCTCACCTAATATGATCCCGGATGAAGTGATACCGAATCTCAATGTGCTTCGTCTTGAAGTGTTGCACCGGGTTGAGAGAAATCATGATGGCACTTTCATTGTCACACCAAAGAGGCACTTTGTCACAAATGACACCGTACTCCTTTAAAGTTTGCCTCATCCATAGGAGTTGTGCACAACAACTACCGGCCGCCACATACTCCGCTTCGGTTGACAAGAGAGACACACAACTTTGCTTCTTAGACGACCAACTCACCAAAGAGAAACCAAGAAATTGGCACCCTCCGGAAGTCGACTTCCTATCCACTTTTTCTCCCGCCCAGTCGGAGTCCGTATATCCTTCAAGCTTGAAGTTTGCCCCTCTTGGGTACCATAAGCCAAAGTTTGGGGTACGAGCCAAATATCAAAAGATTCGCTTGACCGCCACATAGTGGCTTTCCTTCGATGCGGCTTGAAACCGTGCACACATTCCCACACTCAACATGATATCCGATCTAGATGCACAAAGGTAAAGCAAGGAGCCAATCATGGAGCGATATACCTTTTGAGCCACTACTTTACCATTGGGATCAATGTCAAGTTGGCACTTGGTGGGCATTGGAGTAGTAGCCATCTTGACATCACTTAGCTTGAATCTTTTTAGCATGTCTTGAGTGTATTTGGCTTGGTTGATGAAGGTTCCTTCTTTTCTTTGCTTGATCTCGAACCCGAGGAAGAACTTCAACTCTCCCATCGAAGACATCTTGAACTTAGAGGTCATGAGAGCGGCAAATTCCTCATTGAAAGATTTGTTAGGGGAACCAAAGATAATATCATCAACATATAGTTGGCATACAAACAACTCCCCTTTGACCTTCTTAGTAAAAAGAGTGGGATCGATTTGCCCAACCTCAAACCCACGATCTTGTAGCAACTCGGTAAGGCAGTCATACCACGCTGGGGCTTCTTTAAGGCCATAGAGTGCCTTATCGAGTTGATACACATGATACAGGAAGTAGGGATCCTCGAACCTGGGGGTTGTTTGACATAAACCAACTCATTAATAGGACCATTAAGAAAAGCACTCTTCACATCCATTTGTTGTAACTTAAAGTTTTGATGGGAAGCATAAGCAATCAACAAACGAATGGATTCTAGGCGAGCAACGGGAGCAAAGGTTTCATCGTAGTCGATACCCTCGACTTGGGAGTAGCCTTGTGCTACCAATCTTGCCTTGTTGCGAACGATGTTCCATGAGCATGTTGTTTGTTCTTCCACTTGGTTCCAATGACGTTGTGGTTCCCCGACGGCCTTGGCACCAATCTCCACACCTTGTTGTACTCGAAGTTGTTGAGTTCTTCATGCATGTCATTGAGCCAATCCGAATCTTCGAGCGCCTCATAGACCTTTTGGGGTTTAACACAAGAGACAAACGCGTGATGTTCACAATAGTTTGCTAATTGTCTATGAGTGCTTACACCCTTTCTTAGGCTTCCAACCACATTTTCCATGAGATGACCTTTGGTGGTGAGCTTGGAAGCAATCTTCGCGTCACGATGCTCTAACTCCTCCTCGGATGTGGAAGGAGGAGGGCTAACTTGATCATCTTGAGCGCCGTCTTGAGCTTGTTCTTGGACTTGAACTTGCTCGAGGGGGAGAACTTGACCTTGGGCATCATTTGGTGGTTCACCACCATCTTGAGGTTGATCTTGCCCTTGGTGTTGTTCGAGAGGTTGAGGGCCTTCACTTTGTTCTTCGGAAGCGTGTGGGTCGTAGGAAGGCGATGGCTCCACATGCGTGGAGCATTGTTCGTATCCTTTGGCCAGAAGGGGTTCCTCAATGGGTAGGATATGACCAATACCCATTCTTCTTATGGCTTGGGGAGTAATTTCATCACCTACATCACAAGTACCACTTTGCTCCACTTGGGAGCCGTTATTCTCGTCAAACTCTATGTTACAAGTCTCCTCAATGAGTCCGGTGGACTTGTTGAGGACACTGTAAGCATGAGAGTTTGAAGCATAACCAACAAATATGCCCTCATAAGCTCTAGCCTCAAATTTAGACAAACGAACACCTTTCTCGAGAATGAAACACTTACACCCGAACACCCGGAAGTACTTGAGGTTGGGCTTTTTACCGGTAAGTATCTTGTATGGAGTCTTGTTCAAGCCTTTATGGAGATAGAGCCGATTGGATGCATGACATGCCGTGTTGATGGCTTCGGCCCAAAAGTTGTATGGAGACTTGAACTCTGCCATCATGGTCCTTGCCGCATCCATCAACGTCCGGTTCCTCCTCTCCGAGACACCATTTTGTTGAGGGGTATATGGTGCAACATATTGATGCTTGATCCCCTCATCACTAAGAAACTCATCCAAGGTGTAGTTCTTGAACTCGGTGCCGTTGTCACTTCATATTGTCAAGATCTTTGCATCATGTTGACGTTGAGCTTCATTTGCAAAGTCGATGATGGTTTGTTGAGTCTCACTCTTCCTCTTGAAAAAGAAAACCCAAGTGTATCTTGAATAATCATCCACAATCACCAAGCAATACTTTCTACCTCCATGGCTATCAAAGGATGGGGGCTGATGCCTACTACACAACCTTCTTCTTGTAGACGTTGTTGGGCCTGCAAGTGCACAGGTTTGTAGGACAGTAGCAAATTTCCCTCAAGTGGATGACCTAAGGTTTATCAATCCGTAGGAGGCGTAGGATGAAGATGGTCTCTCTCAAACAACCCTGCAACCAAATAACCAAGAGTCTCTTGTGTCCCCAACACACCCAATACAATGGTAATTTGTATAGGAGCACTAGTTCGGTGAAGAGATGGTGATACAAGTGCAATATGGATGGTAGATAAAGGTATTTGTAATCTGAAATTGTAAAAACAGAAAGGTAACAAGTGGTAAAAGTGAGCGTAAATGGTATTGCAATGATAGGAAACAAGGCCTAGGGTTCATACTTTCACTAGTGCAAGTTCTCTCAACAATAATAACATAGATAGATCATATAACAATCCCTCAACATGCAACAAAGAGTCACTCCAAAGACACTAATAGCGGAGAACGAATGAAGATATTATGGTAGGGTACGAAACCACCTCAAAGTTATTCTTTCGGATCAATCTATTCAAGAGTTCGTACTAGAATAACACCTTAAGACACAAATCAACCAAAACCCTAAAGTCACCTAGATACTCCATTGTCACCTCAAATATCCGTGGGCATGATTATACGATATGCATCACACAATCTCAGATTCATCTATTCAACCAACACAAAGTAATTCAAAGAGTACCCCAAAGTTTCTACCAAAGAGTCAAGAACATGTGCCAACCCCTATGCATAGGTTCATGGGCGGAACCCACAAGTTGGTCACCAAAACATACATCAAGAGGCACATGATATCCCATTGTCACCACAGATAAGCACGGCAATACATACATCAAGTGTTCTCATAAAAGACTCAATCCGGTAAGATAACTTCAAAGGGGAAACTCAATTCATCACAAGAGATTAGAGGGGGAGAAACATCAATCCAACTACAATAGCAAAGCTCGGGATACATCAATATCGTGCCATAGAGGGAACACGAGAGAGAGAGAGAGAGAGAGAGAGAGAGAGAGAGATCAAATACATAGCTACTGGTACATACCCTCAGCCTCGAGGGTGAACTACTCCCTCCTCGTCATGGAGAGCGCCAAGATGATGAAGATGGCCACCGGTGATGGATCCCCCCTCCGGCAGGGTGCCGGGAAGGGCTCCCGAGAGGTTTTTGGTGGCTATAGAGGCCTGCGGCGGCGGAACTCCCGATCTATCTTGATTTTTAATGGTTTTAGGGTACGTAGGCTTATATAGGCGAAAGAAGTCGGTCGGGGGGTGCTCGAGGGGTCCACGAGATAGGGGGTCGCGCCCTGTAGGGGGGGGTATCTCCTGGGCTCCTCGAGGATCTTCTGACTTGATCTCCAAGCCTCCAGGATGATATTCTTCCAAAAAATTACAATGCCAAAGGTTTCATTCCGTTTGGACTCCGTTTGATATTCCTTTTCTTCAAAATACTGAAACAAGCAATAAAACAAGAATATGGGCTGGGCCTCCGGTTAATAGGTTAGTCCCAAAAGTAATATAAAAGTGTATAATAAAGCCCATGATCATTCAAAACAGATAATAATATAGCATGAATGCTTCATAAATTATAGATACGTTGGAGACGTATCAGCATCCCCAAGCTTAATTCCTACTCATCCTCGAGTAGGTAAATGATAAAAGAAAGAATTTATGAAGTGTGAATGATAGAAGGTGCACAAGTTTGATCAATGATAATTTCAATCACCTTTCCTAGCATGATAATATGTCATAACAGTAGTTCATCTCATAAAACTTTTCATAATCAAGTAACAAGCAATTCACATGTTAAAGCATAGACCATAAACTTTCTTGAAAACTAGCAAACTTCATTCTTAGTCATCAAACAATTGCAAGTCATCTTACTTTCAGGAAGAGTCTATGTCAGAGCTTTGTTTAGCAAACCTCACATACTCAACTATCATATAGTCTTCTACAATTGCTAACACTCACGCAATACTTGTGGTTATGAAGTTTTAATAAGGCAAAGAGAAAGATTGGGGCTTATAATGTTGCCTCCAAACGTATTCACCTTTGGGTGATGTCAAAAATAATAGTTCATGCTAACGTACATCCAATTGGATATATATATCAGGATCACCCCACCACGAAGTGCTTGCCAAAGGATAAAACGAAAAAGGGAAAGGTGAAGATCGCCTTGACTCTTGCATAAAGTAAAAGACATAAAGTAAAAGATAGGCCCTTCGCAGAGGGAAATAGAGGTTGTCATGCACTTTTAGGGTTGGATACACAAAATCTTAATGCGAAAGAACATCACTTTATATTGCCCCTTGTATCTGGACCTTTATTATGCATTCCGTCGCTTTTATTGCTTCCATAACAAGTTCGTACAAAGCTTATTTTCTCCACACTAATAAGTCATGCATATTTAGAGAGCAATTTTTATTGCTTGCACCGATGACAACTTACTTGAAGGATCTTACTCAATCCATAGGTAGGTATGGTGGACTCTCATGGCAAAACTGGGTTTAAGGATATTTGGAAGCACAAGTAGTATCTCTACTTGGTGCTAGGAATTTTTGGCTAGCATGAGGGGGAAAGGCAAGCTCAACATGTTTGAATGATCCATGACAATATACTTTAACTGAGATGCGAGAAAACATAACCCATTACATTGTCTTCCTTGTCCAACATCAACTCTTTAGCATGTCATACATAATTAGTGCTCACAATTATAAAATATGTCTATGATAATATATTTATATGTGAAATATCTCTTCCTTCAATATTCTTTCATGAATTGTTCAAATGACCAACACAATGCTTGCTAACCGTCAATAAATTTACAACCTCTACTTCTTAGATGTGAAGTCATTACTCCCCATGGGATAAGCAAAAGAGACATATATAATTTCAGATTTATGACAATCAACTCATTCAACCATTTACTCATAGGATATAAGTGAAGCACGTAAGTAAATGACAAACTACTCCAAAAAGATATAACTGAAGATCAATGAGTAGCTAAATAATTATGCAACTATGTGAAGACTCTCTCTCAATTAAGAATTTCAGATCTTGGTATTGTATTCAAGCAGCAAGAAAAACAAAATAAAATGACATTGCAAGGATAGCACAACTCATGTGAAGAAGCAAAAACTTAGGCTCACCCGATACTAAATGATGATTGCCGAAGAAGAAAGGTGGGATGCCTACTGGGGCATCCCCAAGCTTAGATGCTTGAGACTTCTTGAAATATTATTTTGGGGTGCCTTGGGCATCCCCAAGCTTGAACTTTTGTGTCTCCTTAATTCCTCTCATATCATGGTTTCTCTTTTTATCGAAAGCTTCATTCACAATAAACTCAACAAGAACTCGTGAGATAGGTTAGTATAAACCAATGCAAAACCATATCATCTTCTACTGTAACAAATCACTAACATTATTATTCAACATTTAATACTAAATGTTTCTGCATATTTAATACTCCTATCCTCAAATAGAATCATTAAACAAGCAAACATATGCAAACAATGCAACCATAACAGCAATCTGCCAAAACAGTACAATATGTAAATAATGCAAGAGTAAAAATACTTCCCTGACTCCAAAAATTATGAACTAAAATTCCCACTGTAATAAATTTATCAGAGCTTAATATGCAAAAAGATTCAACATTACACCATTCTCTGACTTTTCTAGGGAATTTTTGCAACAGCGGTAAAATTTCTGTTTTCAAACAGCAACATGTATACTAGCAAAATAAGCATGGCAAAGGCTATCCTTGACTTTTTTATTCAAAATAAAGATGCAAAACATTATTCTAACTAACAGCAAGCAAAAACTAACAAAAGAATATGACGCTCCAAGCAAAACACATATCATGTGGTGAATAAAAATATAGCTCCAAGTAAAGTTACCGATGAACGAAGACGAAAGAGGGGATGCCATCCGGGGCATCCCCAAGCTTAGGCTCTTGGTTGTACTTGAATATTACCTTGGGGTTCCTTGGGCATCCCCAATATTAGGCTCTTTCCACTCCTTATTCCATAGTCCATCGAATCTTTACCCAAAACTTGAAAACTTAACCACACAAAACTCAAACGAAACTCGTAAGCTCCGTTAGTATAAGAAAATAAAAACACCACTTATGTACTGTAATGAACTCATTCTAAATTCATATTGGTGTTAAACCTACTGTATTCCAACTTCTATGGTTCATAACCTCCGATACTAGCCATAGATGCATCAAAATAAGCAAACAACACAATAAAAACAGAATCTATCAAGAACAGAACAGTCTGTAGTAATCTATATCAAACGTATACTTATGGAACCCCCAAAATTATGAAATAAATTGCTGGACCTGAGTAATTTGTCTATTAATCACCTTCAAAAAGAATCAACCTAAAATCACTCTCTAGTAAAAAACGGCAGCCATTCTCATGAGCGCAAAAGTTTCTGTTTTTTACAGCAAGATCACATAAACTTCACCCAAGTCTTCCCAAAGGTTCTACTTGGCACTTTATTGAAACAAAATCTATAAAACATGATTAATACAGTAGCATAATCATGTGGACACACAAAAACAGTAAGGATAAATATTGGGTTGTCTCCCAACAAGCGCTTTTCTTTAATGCCTTTCTAGCTAGGCATGATGATGACAATGATGCTCACATAAAAGATAAGAATTGAAACATAAAGAGAGCATCATGAAGAATATGACTAGCACATTTAAGTCTAACCCAATTCCTATGCATAGGGATTTTTTGAGCAAACAACTTATGGGAACAATAATCAACTAGCATAGGATGGCAAAACAAGCATAACTTCAAGATTTTCAACACATAGAGAGGAAACTTGACATTATTGCAACTCCTACAAGCATATGTTCCTCTCTCATAATAGTTTTCAGTAGCATCATGAATGAATACAACAATATAACCAGCACCTAAAACATTCTTTTCATGATCTACAAGCATAGAAAATTTACTACTCTCCACATAAGCAAATTTCTTCTCATGAATAGTAGTGGGAGCAAACTCAACAAAATAATTATCATGTGAGGCATAATCCAATTGAAAACTAAAATCATGATGACAAGTTTCATGTTTATCATTATTCTTAATAGCATACAAGTCATCACAATAATCATCATGGATAGCAACTTTTTTCTCATAATCAATTGGAACCTCTTCCGAAATAGTGGAATCATCACTAAATAAAGTTGACACTCTTCCAAATCCACTTTCATGTTCATCACAATAAGATTCAACATCCTCCAAAATAGTGGGATCACTACTTCCTAAAGTGGACACTCTTCCAAACCCACTTTTATCAATATAATCATCATAAATAGGAGGCATGCTTTCATCATAATAAATATTCTCATCAAAACTTGGGGGACAAAAAATATCATATTCATCAAACATAGCTTCCCCAAGCTTGTGGCTTTGCATATCATTAGCATCATGGATATTCAAGGAATTCATACTAACAACATTGTAATCATGCTCATCATTCAAACATATAGTACCAAACATTCTAATGCATTCTTCTTCTAGCACTTGAGCACAATTTTCCTTTCCATCAAACTCACGGAAGATATTAAAGAGACGAAGTGTATGAGAAAAACTCAACTCCGTTTTTTTGTAGTTTTATTTTATAAACTAAACTAGTAATAAAACAAGAAACAAAAAGATTTGATTGCAAGATCTAAAGATATACCTTCAAGCACTCACCTCCCCGGCAACGGCGCCAGAAAAGAGCTTGATGTCTACTACACAACCTTCTTCTTGTAGACGTTGTTGGGCCTGCAAGTGCATAGGTTTGTAGGACAGTAGCAAATTTCCCTCAAGTGGATGACCTAAGGTTTATCAATCCGTAGGAGGCGTAGGATGAAGATGGTCTCTCTCAAACAACCCTGCAACCAAATAACAAAGAGTCTCTTGTGTCCCCAACACACCCAATACAATGGTAATTTGTATAGGTGCACTAGTTCGGCGAAGAGATGGTGATACAAGTGCAATATGGATGGTAGATAAAGGTATTTGTAATCTGAAATTGTAAAAACAGCAAGGTAACAAGTGGTAAAAGTGAGCGTAAACGGTATTGCAATGATAGGAAACAAGGCCTAGGGTTCATACTTTCACTAGTGCAACTTCTCTCAACAATAATAACATAGATAGATCATATAACAATCCCTCAACATGTAACAAAGAGTCACTCCAAAGACACTAATAGCAAAGAACGAACGAAGAGATTATGGTAGGGTACGAAACCACCTCAAAGTTATTCTTTTGGATCAATCTATTCAAGAGTTCGTACTAGAATAACATCTTAAGACACAAATCAACCAAAACCCTAATGTCACCTAGATACTCCATTGGCACCTCAAGTATCCGTGGGCATGATTATACGATATGCATCACACAATCTCAGATTCATCTATTCAACCAACACAAAGTACTTCAAAGAGTGCCCCAAAGTTTCTACCGGAGAGTCAAGAACGTGTGCCAACCCCTATGCATAGGTTCATGGGCGGAACCCGCAAGTTGGTCACCAAAACATACATCAAGAGGCACATGATATCCCATTGTCACCACAGATAAGCATGGCAAGACATACATCAAGTGTTCTCATAAAAGACTCAATACAATAAGATAACTTCAAAGGGGAAACTCAATTCATCACAAGAGAGTAGAGGGGGAGAAACATCATAAGATCCAACTACAATAGCAAAGCTCGGGATACATCAAGATCGTGCCATAGAGGGAACACGAGAGAGAACACGAGAGAGAGAGATCAAACACATAGCTACTGGTACATACCCTCAGCCTCGAGGGTGAACTACTCCCTCCTCGTCATGGAGAGCGCCGGGATGATGAAGATGGCCACCGGTGATGGATCCCCCCTCCGGCAGGGTGCCGGGAAGGGCTCCTGAGAGGTTTTTGGTGGCTACAGAGGCTTGCGGCGGCGAAACTCTCGATCTATCTTGATTTTTAATGGTTTTAGGGTATGTAGGCTTATATAGGCGAAAGAAGTCGGACGGGGGGTGCTCGAGGGGTCCACGAGATAGGGGGCCGCGCCCTGTAGGGTGGGGGCGTGCCCCCCTATCTCCTGGGCTCCTCGAGGATCTTCTGACTTGATCTCCAAGCCTCCAGGATGATATTCTTCCAAAAAATCACGATGCCAAAGGTTTCATTGCGTTTGGACTCCGTTTGATATTCCTTTTCTTCGAAATACTGAAACAGGCAATAAAACAGCAATATGGGCTGGGCCTCCGGTTAATAGGTTAGTCCCAAAAGTAATATAAAAGTGTATAATAAAGCCCATAATCATTCAAAACAGATAATAATATAGCATGAATGCTTCATAAATTATAGATACGTTGGAGATGCATCAGGGGCCCAAAGAGATCCATGTGAAGGAGCTCCAAGGGTCTCTTCGAATAAATGATAGTCTTGGGAGGGTGAGCCTTTTCATGAAGCTTTCCTTCGATACAAGCACTGCAAGCACGATCTTTAGCAAAACTAACATTTGGTAGTCCACGAACATGGTCCCCCTTGAGAAGACTTTGCATAGATCTCATATTGACGTGGGCTAGACGGCGATGCCAAAGCCATCGCACATCAAATTTAGCCATTAGGCATGTCGCGGTCTTAGTGGGTCGCTCCGAAAAGTTAATCACATAGAGACCGTTCTCGACATGCCCAACAAATTCTACTTTAAGAGTATTGCTCCACAAGAGGGCCACGGTATCGATATCAAAGAAGGTGGCAAAACCCATGAGTGCAAGTTGACAAACAGAAAGAAGATTGAATGCAAGGGACTCGACAAGCATGACTTTCTCGATCGTTAGATCATGAGAAATGACAACTTTGCCAAGACCCAATACCTTAGAAGACGAGGCATCACCCCACTCGACGTTGGTGGGCATAGATGGGATCTTGTGCACGTCCACCACCAACTCCTTGCTTCCAGTCATATGATTCGTTGCTCCACTATCGAGCAACCATGATCCTCCACCGGAAGCAAACCCCTACATGAAATCAATGCTTGGTTTTAGGTACCCATTGAGTAATGGGTCCTTTGATGTTAGCAACAAGGGTCTTGGGAACCCAAATAGACCATTCAATGTACTCATAAGGAGAACCAACAAATTTTGCATAAACATGTCCATCACTAGCACGGCATAACACATAAGAGGGGTTAAAGTCGCTGGCTTTGTTTGAAGGGGTGGCATTGCCCTTCTTGACATCACCACCCTTCACATTCTTCTTCTTCTCCTTAGGAGCACCCTCTCCCTCCTTCACAAATGTTTTCTTGAGAGGAGGAGGTCGTTCGGTCTTGTCATTCTTCTTCTTGTTCTTGGACTTGAGGGTAAATCCAACTCCCTCCTTGGCCACAACTTCCTTTTGATTACTCAAAAGGTCATTGAGGTTTTTCTCACTTTGAATGCATGTCACAAGACCTTTCTTCAATTGCTCTTTCCACTGGGCATTCTCCTCCAGAAGATGCACATGCTCACAACATGGGTTAGTAGCATTTGCGGTATCAATTAAGACCATATGAGGAAAAGTGGCTTTCTCCTTGGTTAACTTCACTTGGAGTTGAGCATGAGACTCCTTGAGGCTAGAATGAGCACCCTTCAAGGCCTTGTGAGCCTTGTCAAGTACATCAAACTCCTCTTTGAGTCTAGCAAGATCAACCCCAAGTTTAGCCTTCTCGGAGTTTGCCACACGAGAGACAACAATAGCATGATCAAGATCTTTCCTTAATTTAGCATGGTCATTGTTGTGTGACTCCTCAAGAGTCAAACGATGCCCACGCTCTTCCTCAAGAGCATTAGAGAGATCCGATATCTCATCAGCATAGTCACGACTATGTCCTTCCATCTTAGAGATGGTTTCTTCATGAGCCTCAATCATGTCATTGGCTTCACCAAGTTGTTCCAAGAGAGCAACAAAGTGCTTCTTGGATTTTCCCTTGAGTTTACTCATAAAAGACTCAAATTCATTCGTCTCTTCATTAGACCCCTCATTTTCATCAATGCAATCCGTCAAGGAAGGATTAGTAATGATGGTGGTTTTGATGTTGGGGGTTACCTTGTTAGTGGCTTTAGCCATGAGGCACTTGGCGGTGATGTTCTCGTTGGGTGAATCAAAGGAGACGCCCGGGGAGTTGTAGCAATGGCAATGGATGCCATGGCTATTGCTTCTCCATCTTCATCATCATCGTCATCCTCATGGTATTCTTCTGGAACCACTAACCCACGAGTAGGAGTCTTCTTGGTGAAGTTGTTCTTGTTGGGGAAGGACTTGGCTTTGTCTTTTCGAAGGAGCTTTCCACCATTCTCTTCCCGCTTCTCGTAAGGACAATCCACAACAAAGTGACTCACATTGCCACAATTGTAGAAAGTTCTCACTCGCTGCTTGCCCTTGAACCAACTTGAATTGTTCTTGTTGAGATTGGGCCTTGTGTTCTTCTTGCTCCAAAATTGCCGTGAAGCAAGATCCATGTGCTCATGATAGTCATATTTTGTATCCTCGGGATTGCCCTCCCCATCTTCCTCTTCTTCCTCTTCTTCCACAACGACCTTGGCCTTCAAGGCAAGATTGGACTTCTTTGTTCTTTGAGAATGGAGCACCGCGTTGTCGGCGGTCTTGTCCAAGATGCTCATTGCAACGAACTCATCCAACACTTCACTTGAGGTCATGGAGTGGAAGTCCGGTCTTTGACGAATGACGGAGGACATGAACTTGTTGTAGGGCATCATGGCCTTGAGGAACTTGCGCTTGATCCAATTGTCATCTGTGTCGGTGCCATTTCTACCACTAGTAGAAGGACCCTTTTCACTATTAGCTTCCCCCTTGTCAGAGTTAGCATCTGTCACCTTGTTAGTGGGATCACCCACTTTCATTGGCGAGGTAGATAGTTTAAGTCCTTCTAGGAATTTAGTAAACATGCTTTCAACCTCGGTCGTCATGCAGTTTTTCAATGTGTCCAAAGCCACATTGAATTCCTCACGAGAGACCACGGTTCCCCCATCAGCCGTAGACGAGGTAGGATTCACACCTGATTGCTCCTCCACACCGTCTGCGGTGTCAACCATACTCTTCAGATGGTAAAGTCCTTAATAAAGAGACGAGGCTCTGATACCAATTGAAAGGATCGATATAGTTGACTAGAGGGGGGTGAATAGGCAACTAACACTTTTTAATATTTTCTTTACCAATTTAAACTTTGCATCAAAGTAGGTTGTCTAGATATGCAACTATGTGAGCAACCTATATGATGTAATAACAACTAGCACATAAGCAAGCAAGGGATACAACACAAATAAGATTGCACAAGTAAAGGCACGAGATAACCAAGAGTGGAGCCAGTGGAGATGAGGATGTGTTACCGAAGTTCCTTCCTTTTGAGGGGAAGTACGTCTCCGTTAGAGCGATGTGGAGGCACAATGCTCCCCAAGAAGCCACTAGGGCCACCGTATTCTCCTCATGCCCTCACACAATGCGAGATGACGTGATTCCACTATTGGTGCCCTTGAAGGCGGCGACCGGACCTTTACAAACAAGGTTGGGGCAATCTCCACAACTTAATTGGAGGCTCCCAACAACACCACGAAGTTTCACCACAATGGACTATGGCTCCAAGGTGACCTCAACCGTCTAGGATGCTCAAACACCCAAGAGTAACAAGATCCGCTAGGGATTAGTGGGGGGAATCAACTTTCTCTTGGTGGAAGTGTAGATCAGGGCCTTCTCACCCAATCCCGAGCAAATCAACAAGTTTGATTGGCTAGGGAGATAGATCGGGCGAAAATGGAGCTTGGAGCAACAATGGAGCTTAGGGTTGGAAGAGGTAAGTCTTTGATACGTCTCCAACGTATCTATATTTTTTGATTGTTCCATGCTATTATATTACCTGTTTTTGATGCTTATGGTCTTTATTCTACATATTTATATCATTTTTGGGACTAACCTACTAACCGGAGGCCCAGCTCATATTGTTGTTTTTTTGCCTATTTCAGTATTTCAAAGAAAAGGAATATCAAACGGAGTCCAAACGGAATGAAACCTTCGGGAGCGTTATTTTTGGAACAAATCTGATCCGGAGAGCCTGCAGTGCAAGTCAAGAAAGCTCCGAGGGCCCCACGAGATAGGAGGGTGCCCCCTGTCTCGTGGGCCCCTCGGGCATCCACCGACATACTTCTTCCTCCTATATATACCTACGGACCCCGAAAACATCCGGGGGCACCACGAAACACAATTTCCACCATCGTAACCTTCTGTATCCGCGAGATCCCATCTTGGAGCCTTCGCCGGCACTCTGCCGGAGGGGGAATCGACCACGGAGGGCCTCTACATCAACATCCTTGCTCCTCCTATGAGTTGTGAGTAGTTTACCACAGACCTACGGGTCCATAGTTATTAGCTAGATGGCTTCTTCTCTCTTTTTGGATCTCAATACAATGTTCTCCCCCTCTCTTGTGGAGATCTATTCGATGTAATCTCTTTTTGTGGTGTGTTTGTCAAGATCCGATGGATTGTGAGTTTATGATCAGATTTATCTATGGTTATTAATTGAATCTTCTCTGAATTCTTTTATGTATTATTGAGTTATCTTTGCAAGTCTCTTTGAATTATCGGTTTAGTTTGGCCTACTAGATTGATCTTTCTTTCCATGGGAGAAGTGCTTAGCTTTGGGTTCAATCTTGCGGTGTTCTTACCCAGTGACAGAAAGGGTTGCAAGACATGTATTGTATTGTTGCCATCGAGGATAACAAGATGGGGTTTATATCATATTGCATGAGTTTATCCCTCTACATCATATCATCTTGCTTAATGCGTTACTCCGTTCTTATGAACTTAATACTCTAGATGCATGCTGGATAGCGGTCGATGTGTGGAGTAATAGTAGTAGATGCAGGCAGGAGTCGGTCTACTTGTTTTGGATGTGATGCCTATATACATGATCATGCCTAGATAACGTCATAATTATTCGCTTTTCTATCAATTGCTTGACAGTAATTTGTTCACCCACCGTAATATCTCTCGAGAGAAGCCTCTAGTGAAACCTATGGCCCCGGGTCTATATCTTATCATATTTGCTTTCAATCTACTTTTATTTGCATCTTTACTTTCTTGCATCTATATTATAAAATACCAAAAATATATTAATCTTATCATACTATCTCTATCAGATCTCACTTTTGCAAGTGGCCTTGAAGGGATTGACAACCCTTTTATTGCGTTGGTTGCGAGTTCTCAGTTTCTTTGTGTAGGTGCGTGGGACTTTTTAGGAGCCTCCTACTGGATTGATATCTTGGTTCTCAAAAACTGAGGGAAATACTTACGCTACACTTGCTGCATCACCCTCTCCTCTCCGGGGAAAACCAACGCTAGCTCAAGATGTAGCAAGAAGGATTTCTGGCGCCGTTGCTGGGGAGGTCTTCCCTCAAGTCAAGACATACCAAGTACCCATCACAAACTCATCTCCCTCGCATTTACATTATTTTCCATTTGCCTCGCGTTTTCCTCTCCCCCAATTCACCCTTGCCGTTTTATTCGCCCTCTCTTTCCCAATCCCCTCCTCTCTTTTCCGCTTGCCTTTTTCTGTTTGCTTGTGTGTTGGATTGCTTGTTGCCATGGCGCAAGATAATACCAAATTGTGTGATTTCTCGAATACCAATAATAATGATTTCCTTAGTACTCTGATTGCTCCTCTTAACGATGTTGAGTCTTGTGAAATCAATGCTGCTTTGCTGAATCTTGTTATGAAAGATCAATTCGCCGGCCTTCCTAGTGAAGATGCCGCTACTCATCTAAACAATTTTGTTGATTTGTGTGATATGCAAAATAAGAAAGATACGGATAACAATATTGTCAAATTGAAGTTATTTCCGTTTTCACTTAGAAATCGTGCTAAAGTTTGGTTTTCGTCTTTGCCTAAAAATAGTATTGATTCTTGGAACAAGTGCAAAGATGCTTTTATCTCTAAGTATTTTCCTCCCGCTAAGATCATCACTCTTAGGAATGATATTATGAATTTTAAACAACTTGATCATGAGCATGTTGCCCAATCTTGGGAAAGAATGAAATTGATGCTTCGCAATTGCCCTACTCATGGTTTGAATTTATGGATGATCATACAAAAATTTTATGCCGGTTTGAACTTTGCTTCTAGAAATCTCTTAGATTCGGCCGCGGGAGGCACCTTTATGGAAATCACGTTAGGATATGCTACAAAGCTTCTTGATAATATTATGGCTAATTATTCTCAATGGCACACCGAAAGATCTTCTAGTAAAAAAGTGCATGCTATAGAAGAAATCAATGTTTTGAGTGGAAAGATGGATGAACTTATGAAGATGTTTGCTACTAAAAATACTCCTCTTGATCCTAATGATATGCCTCTGTCTTCCTTGATTGAGAATAATAATGAATATATGGATGTGAATTTTGTTGGTAGGAATAGTTTTGGAAACAATGCTTATAGAGGAAATTTTAATGCTAGACCGTTCCCTAGTAATTCCTCTAATAATTATGGAAATTCTTACAATAATTCTTATGGTAATTTTAATAAGATGCCCTCTGATTTTGAGAATAGTGTGAAAGAATTTATGATTTCTCAACAGAATTTTAATGCTTTGCTTGAAGAAAAATTGCTCAAAGTTGATGATTTGGCTAGGAACGTTGATAGACTTTCGCTTGATGTTGATTCTCTTAAACTTAGACCTTCTCCTCCTAAGCATGATATCAATGAGTCTCTCAAAGTAATGAGAATTTCCATTGACGAGTGCAAGGAAAGAACCGCTAAATTGCGTGCTAAGAAAGATAGCTTTATAAAAGCGTGTTCTTCTAGTTTCCGTGAAAATAATGATGAGGATCTTAAAGTTATTGATGCGTCTCCTATTAGATCTATGTCTTGCAATATGAATTTTGATGATTATGGGACTGAAAGGCGTCCCAAGAATTCGGAGTCTTTAGATCTTAATGCTAAATTTGGTAAAAGAGAGATTGGAGAATCCTCAACTTCTAATAATGTTGAACCTACTATCTCGGATTTCAAGGAATTTGACTATGATAATTGCTCTTTAAAAGGTTGTATTTCCTTGTTGCAACCCATTGTTAATACTCCTCATGCTTATAGTCAAAACAAAGCTTTTACCAAACATATTATTGATGCCTTGATGCAATCTTATGATGAAAAACTTAATTTGGAAGTTTCTATACCTAGAAAACTTAATGATGAGTGGGAACCTACTATAAAGATTAGAATTAAAGATTTTGAGTGTTTTGCTTTGTGTGATTTGGGTGCTAGTGTTTCCACAATTCCGAAAACTTTATGTGATATTCTAGATTTCCATGATCTTGATGATTGCTCTTTAAATTTGCACCTTGCGGATCCCACCATTAAAAATCCTATCGGAAGGATCAATGATGTTCTTATTATTGCTAATAGAAATTTGGTGCCCATAGATTTTATCGTTCTTGATATGGATTGCAATCTTTCTTGCCCTATTATTCTTGGTAGACCTTTCCTTAGAACGAGTGGTGCGATTATTGATATGAAGGAAGGGAACATTAGATTACAATTTCCTTTAAAGAAAGGCATGGAGCATTTTCCAAGAAAGAAATTCAAATTACCTTATGAATCTATCATGCGCGCTACTTATGAATCAAGTGCCAAAGACGACACTCGTTAGATCTATCCTTGCTTTTATGCCTAGCTAGGGGCGTTAAACGATAGCGCTAGTTGGGAGGCAACCCAATTTTCTTTATGTTCTTTGTTTTTGTTACTGTTTAGTGTTAAATTTTGTTTCTACTTTCTGTTTAGATGTGTTTTTATCTTTTGTTTAGTGTTTGTGCCAAGTAGAACCTATAGGATAAACTATGATGATGGTTGATTTGATTCTGCTGAGAAACAGAAACTTTGCGCTCACGAGAAATAATTCAATAAATCACAGAAAAGAGATTTTGTATTGATTCTTTTTGCTTCTGATCAATAAACAAATTTTACAGTACTTCCTATTTTGGTAGGATTGGTAGAGTTCCAGAAGTTTGCGTTAGTTACAGATTGCTACAGACTGTTCTGTTTTTGACAGATTCTGTTTTTCGTGTGTTGTTTGCTTATTTCAATGCATCTATGGCTAATAAATTAATTTATAGACCATAAGGAAGTTGGAATACAGTAGGTTTAACACTAAAATAACTAAAGAATGATTTCATTGCAGTACCTTATGTGGTGGTTTTGTTTTCTTTCACTAACAGAGCTTATAAGATTTCCTGTTGAGTTTTGTGTTGTGAAGTTTTCAAGTTTTGGGTAAAGATTTTATGGACTATAGAATAAAGAGTGGCAAGAGCCTAAGCTTGGGGATGCTTATGGAACCCCAAGATATTCAAGAATAGCCAAAAGCCTAAGCTTGGGGATACTCCGGGAAGGCATCCCCTCTTTCGTCTTCGTTCATTGGTAACTTTACTTGGAGCTATATTTTTATTCGCTACATGATATGTGTTTTGCTTGGAGCGTCGTGTATTATATTGGTCTTTGATTGTTAGTTTACCACAATCATCCTTGCTGTAACACACCTTTTTGGAGAAGCCTATTTGATTAGAATTTGCTAGAATACTCTATGTGCTTCACTTATATCTTTTGAGTTTGATAGTTTTTGCTCTAGTGCTTCACTTATATCTTTTAGAGCATGGTGGTGGATTAATTTTATAGAAATTGCTAGTCTCTCACGCTTCACTTATATTATTTTGAGAGTCTCTTAGAACAGCATGGTATTTGCTATGGTTTTAATTTGGTCCTAGAATGATGAGCATCCAAGTTGGATATAATAAAAACTATCATAGAAAGTGAATTGGATGCTATGATCAATTTGATGCTTGATAATTGTTTTGAGATCTGGAGGTAGTAATATTAAAGTCATGCTAGTTGGGTGATTATGGATTTAAAGAATGCTTGTGTTGAAGTTTGTGATTCCCGTAGCATGCACGTATGGTGAACCGCTTTGTGATGAAGTTGGAGCACAATTTTATTTATTGATTGTCTTCCTTATGAGTGGCAGTCGGGGACGAGCGATGGTCTTTTCCTAACAATCTATCCCCCTAGGAGCATGCGCATAGTGCTTTGGTTTTTGATGACTTCTAAATTTTTAGAACAAGTATATGAGTTCTTTTGACTAATGTTGAGTCCATGGATTATACGCACCCTTTCACCCCTCCATTATTGCTAGCCTCTCTTGCACCGTGCAAATTTTCGCCGGTACCATACACCCACCATATACCTTCCTCAAAACAGCCACCATACCTACCTATTATGGCATTTCCATAGCCATTCCGAGATATATTGCCATGCAACTTTCACCTTTCCGTTTATTATGACACGTTTCATCATTCTCATATTGCTCTTTGCATGATCATGCAGTTGACATTGTATTTGTGGCAAAGCCACCATCATATTCTTCATACATGTCGCTCTTGATTCATTGCATATCCCGGTATACCGCCGGAGGCATTCACTTAGAGTCATATCTTGTTCTAGCTTTGAGTTGTAAATCCATAAAAGTGTGATGATCTTTATTATTAGAGCATTGTCCCAGTGAGGAAAGGATGATGAAGACTATGATTCCCCCACAAGTCGGGATGAGACTTTGGACTTTGCAAAAAGAAAAAGAAAAGAAAAAAAGGGGGGAGGCCAAAGAAAAAGAAAAAGAAGAGAAGGCCAAAAAAGAAAAAAAGAAAAATAAGAATGAGAGAAAAAGAGAGAAGGGACAATGCTACTATCTCTTTTTCCACACTTGTGCTTCAAAATAGCACCATGATCTTCATGATAGAGAGTCTCATATGTTGTCACTTTCATTTACTAGTGGGAATTTTTCATTATAGAACTTGGCTTGTACATTCCAATGATGGGCTTCCTCAAAATGCCCTAGGTCTTCGTGAGCAAGCAAGTTGGATGCACACCCACTAGTTTTCTTTTGTTGAGCTTTCATATATTTATAGCTCTAGTGCATCCGTTGCATGGCAATCCCTACTCACTCACATTGATATCTATTAATGGGCATCTCCATAGCCCGTTGATACGCCTAGTTGATGTGAGACTATCTTCTCCTTTTTTGTCTTCTCCACAACCACCGTTCTATTCCACATATAGTGCTATGTCCATGGCTCACACTCATGTATTGCGTGAAAGTTGAAAGAGTTTGAGATTATTAAAGTATGAAACAATTGCTTTGCTCGTCATCGGGGTTGTGCATGATTAAATACTTTGTGTGATGAAGATAGAGCATAGCCAGACTATATGATTTTGTAGGGATAACTTTCTTTTGGCCATGCTATTTTGAGAAGACATGATTACTTGCTTGGTATGCTTGAAGACATGATAAAAGACTTCGTCCCGTGTCCGGGTGGGACTCTCCTTTGCGTGGAAGGCAAGCTTCGCGACTCAGATATGTAGATTCCCTTCTCTGTAACCGACATGATGTAACCCTAACCCCCTCTGATTTCTATATAAATCGGAGGGTTTAGTCCATAGGACAAGAACAATCATAATCATAGGCTAGCTTCTGGGGCTAGCCTCTACGATCTCGTGGTAGATCAACTCTTGTAATACTCATATCATCAAGATCAATCAAGCAGGAAGTAGGGTATTACCTCCATAGAGAGGGCCCGAACCTGAGTAAACATCGTGTCCCCCACCTCCTGTTACCATTAGCCTTAGACGCACAGTTCGGGACCCCCTACCCGAGATCCGCCGGTTTTGATACTGACATTGGTGCTTTCATTGAGAGTTCCACTGTGATGTCGAATATAAGGTTAATGGCTCGCCTTGTTATCAAGGACAACGTCACCTCCGGGGGAGCCTTGGCCTCAGGCCAAACCCTCCAACTGGGCGGTTTTATTATGACCGCCCGTTCGACCGTCGAGCCAACAATGACCTCTCGGGTCATCGAGAATCATCTCTGCGTCAGCTCGGAACACACCGAGCAGATGGATCCTCCGGAGCTATCGTCTTTGAACAATCTCTTAGATCGCATCGCCGCCCTGGGAGTCGCTACGGACTACGATCGAATTGGGCTTAAACCCGATCAGAGAGAGATTAACTCTCCACCGGTCACCCATCAGATAGCGGTGGTGGAGGAGCAGCGCAATATCTCTCCTCCCATACTGAAGACGGACTATGTCTGGATTACCGAGCTCACCGAGCCGGATACCCGTTCACGGGAAGACATGCCCCAAGTCCCGGACTTGGAACCGGACTGTGGGCCCGAACAATTGGGTAACATCCCAGAAACCAGA